>NW_006408552.1:21369362-21373639 GCF_000296735.1 Chrysochloris asiatica | reverse complement strand
GAATACTCATACTTCGCAATGTTGTCCATAGCTTGTCATGATCCACACAATCAAAAGCCTTTGCGTAGTCAATAAAGCACGGGTAAACGTCTTTCTGATATTCCCGGCTTTCAGCCAAGATCCATCGGACATCAGCAATGGTATCCCTTGTTCCACAGCCTCTTCTGAATCCCGCTTGAACCTCTGGAAGTTCTCTGTCAATGTATGGTTGCAGATGTTTCTGTATTATCTTTAGTAAAACTTTACTCGCATGGGATATCAAAGAGATTGTCCAATGATTTCCACATTCATTGGGTCACCTCTCTTTGGAATGGGCACAAATACGGATCTCTTCCAATCAGTTGGCCAGATAGCTGTCTTCCAATTTCTTGGCAGAGATGAGTGAGTGCCTCCTATGCCGCCTCACTTTCTTGAAAGATTTCAATTTGTATTCCATCAAGTCCTGGTGCCTTGTTCTTTGCCAATTCCTTCAATGCACCTTGGACTTCCTCATTCTTTATCATTGCCTTTTGATCATATGCTACCTCTTGAAACGGTTGAACATTAACCATTTCTTTTTGGTACAGTGACTCTGTGTATTCCTTCCATCTTCTCTTGATGCTTTCTGCATCCTTCAATAAATTGCCCAGAGAATCTTTCAATAACGAAAGACATGGTTTGAAGTTTTTCAGTTTTCAGTTCCCCCAGCTTGAGAAATGCTGAGCGTATTCTTCCTTTTTGGTTTTCTGATTCCAGATCTTTGCACATTTTGTAGTAATATTTGGCTTTATCTTCTTGAGCTGATCTTTGAAATTTTCTGTTCAGCTCTTGGACCTCCTCATTTCTTCCATTTGCTTTAGCATCTCTATGCTGGAGAGCAAGTTTCAGTGTCTCTTCTGTCATCCATTTTGACCTTAAGACAACTAGGTTAGGTTTGTTCTAGGATGCATCTATCACCCTTACTGAAGTTACCACTCATACTCAGATCTCCATCTACCTGATCTAATGGGTGCTTCTCTGGGGCGCAGCCTACATTACCTTTTATTTCACAAGAGATAAATGGAGACAGATGCAAGCAGAGAAAGAGGGATCAGAGTACTATCAAAAAGAAATGCCAGGAGTCAAGTGTGTCCTTTGAACCTGCGCTGAGAACCTCCTTGGTCTACGAAAGACAGGAAGATGCATCAAGAGATGCTGAGCCCAGACATGTAGAAAGGAGACAAGGGCCTTCATCCTGAATTCAGACTTCGATCCTAAATTGTGAGGGAAGAAATTTCTGTTTGTTAAAGCCTGCTATCAGGTCAATTCTAACTCACAGTGACCCTGTATATGGTTTCGGAGGTTGTAAATCTGTACAGAGCAGAAAGACTCACTTATTTTTCTCTCATAGAGTGGTTGGTGGTTAGCAGTCCAGTGCTTATCATACTAAGCCAGACTGTGTGTCTACAAAGCTTAAAATAGTTACTATCTGGGCTTTTAGAATAAGTTTGACCACCCTTAATCTACTGGACATTTCCATATGAGGGATCAAGATCAGAATGAGAATCAAGATTTTGTGAACACCTACTACAAATTCATAGAAAATTCATGTGAATACCTACTGCAACATTCATGGAAAAATGAGATAAAAAGAGAATGTAACTTTTCCACAAACTTTATGAAGTCCCTTCACATTTGCCAGGCCTTTGAAAACTCATAAGCAATAGAGTGTGGGGTTTTGTTTGTTTGTTTGTTTGTTTGTTTTAAACAAAGTAAATGTTGCATTTCTATTCTGATAAAATGATTACCCATTCACTATTACAAATTCAAATAAAAAGGAAACGAGCAAGATTATATGTGTATATGAAATTATATGAGTTTTTACCATGCAAGTAAACATTAATATTTTGTTGAAATAACCCTAGACACACATGCTGTTATTGTTGAGTTTGACTGAGTCCAGTCGGACTTCCAATGGTCCACGAACTGAGCGCTGTGGAGTTTTATGGAGTGGCTCACCAGGGCTTCCATCCATGGCTCCACTTGCTGTGTTTGAACTGTTAAACTTATAGATGGGAGTTGTTGGTGATGTTGCTGTTAAGTGTTGTCATGTCCGCTGTGACTCATGTAGGCTTTCCAAGGAGCAGCTGGTGGGTTTGAATAGACCTTGTGGTTAGCAGTCCAGCACTTCTCTTCGAGATGATTGTCAAGTGTAAACCATTTGTGCCAACCAGGGTCACTTTAAATAAACAAATAAATAAGATCACTCCTTGATGGAGGACATCATGCTTGTTAAAGTGGAGGACCAATGAAAAGCAGGAAGACCCTCCCTCAAGGAGTAACACAGTGCCAGCAACAATGGGCTCAAACACACAGAACTGGTGAGTATAGCACTGGACCGGGCTGTGTTTCATTCTGATGTGCACAGGGTCACTGTTAGTCGGAACCAACTCAATGCCATCTAACAACAACAACAACAAAATATGTTTTGCTGTTTTGTAACCTCATATTTTTTGCCTTATATTTATTGCAGAGGTCTTTAACCCTAAATATTAATAATAATATGTTGTTGTTGTTGTTAGGCACCATACAGTTGGTTCTTACTCAGAGCGACTCTGATAGGATTTCTGAGGAGTAGCTGATGAGTTTTAATCACTGGATTTGCAGTCAACAATCCAGTGCTTATCCTACAGTGCCACAGCAGGAGTCCAAAATAGATTAAATTAAAACAGAAGAAAGGCATTTTATCACCACTTTGCAAATTTGAGGCTACTGAATTTTAGGGTTTTTGCTTGAGATGATCACAGCTGATAAGTGATGAGGCCAATTACACACCTGGGTCAGCCTCTCTCCAAATATCTTGCTCTTTCTGACCTCCAAGAACCATCTATGGTTGAGGGCTCTGGGTCAGGGGAGGCAATCTGTGTCTGACATCATTGGTTGCACACCCACCCAGAAACGACTAGAGCTTTCCTTCCTTCCCAGGGAGTTTAAATTAGACTGCCAAGAGCTGTAACTGTGATTGCTGGTAACCAAAAAGTTGGTGGTTCAAATCCACTAGCTGCTCCACAGAAGAAAGATGATGCTATCTGCTCCCATATCATCTTACATCCTCAGAATCCTTAAGGAGTAATTCCACTCTGTCCTGTGGGGTCATTATGAGCTGGAACGGACTCGGCAGCAGTGGCTTTTGTTGGTTTTCTCATGGGACTAGGGATCTGAATTCCAAAGAAGTCAGTAACTTAACTACTGTGTTCACTTGTCATGCTCGGGACTGTTGTTGTTGTTTTTAGGTGCTATTGATTCATGTCTGATTCATTGGGAGAACTCTATACAAAATTCAACAGAAGGAAGCACTGTCTGAATCCCTTAATGAATCACTCACAGCAACATTATAATCAACAGAAGGAATCCTGAACCATCCTTGCAATCGCTGCTGTATGTGCGCCCACTCTTCTAGTTATTATGTCACACCATCTGGTTAGGCGCTTCCTTTTTTTTGCCAACCCTCCATTTTACCAAGCATGATGTCCTTTCCCAGGGACTGGTCCTTCCTAATAGCTGGTCTAAATTATGTGAGATGCAGTCTTGCCATACTTGCTTCTAAGGAGCATTCTGACTGTACTTTTTCCAAGACAGATTTGCCATTCTTCTCGAAGTTCATGTTCGTTCAATGCTCTTCACCAACACCACAATAATTCAACAGTGCCAATTCTTTTTCAGTTCTCCTGAATAATTTGTCTAGTTTTTGCATGGATTTGAGGCAATTGAAAACACCACGTCTTGGGTCAGGTGCACCTTGTCCCCAAAGTGACATCTTTGTTTTTTAATACCTTGCAGCAGATTTCCCCAATGTGATATCTTGTTTGAGGTCTAGACTGCTATTTTTATGGCATTGATTGTGGATGCAAGTAAAACAAAATCTTTCACAACTTCTCTGGTTTTTCAATTTATCATGATGTTGCTTATCGGTCCAGATGTGCGGATTATTGTTATCTTTCTTTTGCAGTGCAATCCATACTGAAGCCTTTCATCTTCATCAGCGGTGCGTCAAATCCTCTTCACTTTCAGCAACCAAGGTTGTGTCATCTGCATATGGCAGGTTGTTAATGAATCTTCCTTCAATCCTAACGTCACGTTCTTCATAGAGTCAGGTTTGGGGATGCGGTCTTCAAAAATCATGCAAATTTGGCTACCCAAAATGGGGGGTGGGATGGGGGTTGCTACAAAGGCAAGAAGTGACTGGCTTACAAGCTTTCAAGAGGGAACCTAGATTCAGAGGGCATGAAGGAAGGTAGAATCTCCACTGAGTAGTATAC
>NW_006408552.1:21313556-21368562 GCF_000296735.1 Chrysochloris asiatica | reverse complement strand
ACAAGGAGCTCTGGTAGCGCAGTGGTTACAAATTGGGCTACTAACCTCAGAGTCAGCAGTTCGAAACTACCAGCTGTTCCATGGGAGAAAGATGAGGCTTTCTGCTCCTGTAAAGATTTACAACCTTGGAAACCCTATTTAGGGTCGCTATGAGTTAGAACCGACTCCACGGCACATAACCACAACAAAAAGCACTAAATATTGTCTCAGGACTGAGAGGAAACTGGCTAGGTCATATCTGAAGAATGACGAGCTAGACTGTAAAGAGAATTTAAAGGTGAAAGAGAGAAAGAGCATGGTATGTTCAGAGAACCAGAAGGGTTTAAATACAATCTGAGCACAGAATGCAAAGTAGCAGCAGAGAATGATGCTGGATACGTATTAGCCACCTTGACCCAGGAAAAGAGAAGCAAATCATTAAATGTCTATGATACACCGGGGCTAGTCACACAAATTAGATATTTTAGCCATACTTGGAAACTATGTAAGGTGAGAATTAGCCCTCTTTTACAAAAATGAGAACTCTGATAATATATTTTTTTAAATAATTAATATACCTAGGATAATAATGATACATGCTAGTGCAAGCTAAGCACATAGTCTGTGCCAAGCAATGTGCTGAGTTACTTGTAAATATCTTTTCATTCAATCTACCCAAGACTACGAGTTGCTGTTGTTAAGTGCCGTCAAGTCGGTTCCGACCCATAGTGACCCTTTATAGGATTTTCAAGGAGTGGCTGGTGAGTTTGAACTGTCGACCTTGTGGTTTAAACTGATCTTACAGTCCAGTGCATTAAACCACAGAACCACACCAGGACTCCAAGACTATGAGAGGGGCTGGCAAACTATAACCTGTGTGCCAAATTCCAACTATGAGCTAAGAATGGCTTTTGCATTTCAAATAATTTTAAAAACCAAAAGAAGAATAGTTTGTGATATGTGAAAGCTAAATGAAATTCAGATTTCATTGTATCTAAATAAAGTTTTATTGGAACACAGCCATGCTCATGTGTTTACATGTTGTCTAAGGCTGCTTTCCCGTCACGAAGGCAGAGATGAGTGGCTGTGATAGAGACCATCTGGACTGTAAAGCTAGAAATGTTGGGTATCTTTGCCCTTTATGGAACAAGTTTGCTAACTCCAGCCTTATGAGAAAAAGAGGTTATAGACAGCGTAATCTGACCAAATCTGCACAGTTAGTAAGCAATAGAGCTGCAGTTTGTAATGAACATTCTGAGTTTAGACACTGCATATTGGTGTTGTTATTGCTCAGTGCCATCGAGTCGATTCACACAACACTGTATAGGGTTTCCAAGGAGCAGCTTGGGAGCTTGGACCACCGACCTTGCAGTTCAAATAACTTTGCAGTCTGACGCATTAGTCCACAACACCACACCAGGACTCCTCGACACTGCATAAACCCCCAATAAATCCCACTCTGCCCCCACAAGCATTGCTCCTTAAGCAAATATATAAACATATATCCTGACATACTGGAAACTCTTTCAGTAATTCAGGAATCGGAATACAATCAAGTGCTAAAGATACTTCTAGAAACATGAGCAAAGCATGTTATTGTTGTTGTTGTGTGATGTTGAGTTGAAGCTGACTCCTAGGGACCTCGTACAGGGTTTCTGAGGCTGTAAATCTTTATTGAAGTAGAAAGCCTTCTATTTCTCCAGAAGCAAAGCATTGTTGTTGTTAAGTGCCAATGCGTTGGTTCAGACTCACAGAGACACTGCCTGGTTGTGTGCTATCCTCACAGTTGCTGCCTAAGGCCATTGTCGCTGCCACTGTCCCAATCCACCTCATTAGGAGTCTTCTTCTTTTTTGATGACCCTCCACTTTACCAAGAATAATGCCCTTCTCCATGGATAGGTCCCTCTTGATAAAATGTCTCAAGTATGAGAGATGGAGCCTCACCATCCTGACTTCTAACGAGCATTCTGTCTGTACTTCTTCTGACACAGATTCATTTGTTCTTCTGGTAGTCCATGGCGCTATTATTGTTCTTCTCCAACACCATAATGCACATGCATCAATTCTTCTAGGGTTTTCCTTATTTACTGTCCAACAATACCATGGTTTGGGTCAGGTGCACCTTAGCCCTCAAACTGACATCTTTGCTCCAGAATACTTTAAGGCGGTCTTACATAGCAGATTTGCAGCACATCATTTGATTTCTTGGCAACTGCTTCCATGAGCGTATTGAAAGTGGATCCAATGAAAATGAAGTCTCGGACAGCTTCAATCTTTTTTCCATTTATCATGATGTTATCTACTGCTCCAGTGGTGAGGATTTTTGTTTTATATACATTAAGGTGCAACCCATACTGAAGGATGTGGTCTTTCATCTTCATCAATATTTAAGTCCTCTTTGATTTCAGTCAGCGAGGTTATATCATCTGCTTATGGCATGTGATTATTGACTCTTCCTCCAATCCTGTTTTCACTTTCTTCTTCATGTAATCCAGCTTTTCAGATGATTTACTCAGCATACATACAGATTGAGTAAATTCGGTGAAAGAATACAACATTAACACATACATTTTCTGATCTTAAATCATTTTTTAAAATCACCTCTTTGTTACCCACCTTTGCACTGCAAACACCAGTAATTATCAATCCATCTTGATTGCATGCTTAATCAATTTCAGACTGAAGAAGTTGGCAGAATTCTTCAATTTCACTGGCTTTAGTGTTTGGTGCATAAATTTGAGTATCAGTGGTATTAACTAATCTTCCTTGTATATGGATATTATCCTATCACAGGCAGCATTATACTTCTAGACAGATCTTGAAATATTCTTTTTGGTGATGTATGTGACAACATTCCTTTTCAATTCATCATTCCTGGTATAGTAAATCACATGACTTGTTGTTGTAGTTAAGTGCCATCGAGTCAGTTCCGACCCATAGTGACCCTGGATAGGGTTTCCGAAGACCAGCTGGTGAGCTTGAACCTCCAACCTTGCAGTTCAAACGGCTTTGCAGTCTAGTGCATTAGCCCACAGCACCACACCAGGACTCCCAAACCATATGATAGAACAATTCAAAATGGCCAATACCAGTCCATTTCAGCTCATGAATGCATAGGATATTAGTCTTTATTCATTCCATTTCATTGTTGATAACTTCCAACTTTCTTAGAATCACACTTCATACGATTAATGTTTCAATTATGAATGGATATTTACAGTTGTTTCTCCTTATTTTGAGTTATGCCTCATCAATAAATGAAGGTCCTGAATTTGTGTCATGACAGTCAAATCTATGTTGAGGAGGCAGATCTTCCCCAGTTGTATTTTGAGTGCCTTCCAACCCAAAATAGTGTGGATTGTGGATTTATCACAATGTTATTATTAGTGCAATTGTGATGATTTCATTTTTTTACATTGAGGTATAATCCATACTGAAGGCTGTGGTCTTTAATCTTCATCAGTAAGTATTTTTGACTCTTCCCTTCCAGCAAGCAAACTTACCAACAGATAATTCCCAAAATGATCAGGGATAGAAAAAGAAATGCATATTTATATGAGTCAACTTGCAATGAAATAAATGCAATCTTTTAAAGCTAGTGTGTGGGTGTGTGTTAGTTATCAGATTAGGATACAGGACAAATTTATAAAAGTTACTGCTAGTAAGTAGTCTTACAGACACTCCCATTCAATTTGGGTAGGAAAATTAACAGGGACAATCTTTCCAGAAATGAAACTGACAACATTAATCAACCTCTCTCCCACCCTAATAAAGTGAATATCCATTTATTTTCTGATCTTGCTTTTGCAAATTCATCTTAGGTAGAAAAGGACCAATAATTATGGTTAAGAATGTGCATCCTAATCTACTTCTGATAAATTAAAAAATAAAGCAATAGCTAAAACAAAATGTTCAACAAAAGGTGAATAATTACATAAATTATGGTATGTTGCACAATGTAACCATTATGCCCACTGCCACTGAGTTGATTCTGACTCACAATGACCCTTTAGGTCACAGTAGAAACCATTCCTTTGTATTTCTGAGGCTGCAAATCTCTATGGGAGCAGACAGTCTCATCAGCTGGTGGATTTGAATCTCCCACCTTATAGTAAGCAACATAACACTTAACCCACTGTGACACCATGGCTCCTTTTAGCCATTATATAGCGTTTTTGAATCATGTTTTTCAGGAACATGATTGTAATGATATGAAGAAATGTATACAGTATAGTGTGGGTGTGAGAAAAGCAAAAAGCAGAAACAGGGCAAGTCACCAATTAAAAAAAATACATATATGCAACATGTGAGTGTGTGTGCGTGTGTGTGTGTATGTGTATAACACTGTTGTTGTTGTCAAGTGGTTCTGACTCATAGCGACCTTGTATAGGGTTTCCGAGGAACGGCTGGTGAGCTTGAATCACCAACCTTGGGGTTCATACTGACTTTGCAGTCTGGCACATTAGCCCACAGGGCCACAGCAGGACTACTGGTGCATAACCAGAGGGGAAATCCTACAAGGTTAGCAACAGTAATATTGTTGCAATTGGTGGGAAGTGGCATTCTATGTCATTTTTCACTTTACATAATTTTCTTTATTGTCCAAATATTCTATATTGAATTAGTAGATCCGCTGGTGGATTCAAACTGATGATCTTGTAGCTCCCATGTGTAACCCACTATACACCAGGGCTCCCCATCTCATTATCGGTCTCATTCAAAGTCCTTAGTCTATAATGGTATCATGTGAAGTCCCTGGTCTTAAAAGGCCAAATATGGATGGTTTTCTGGCTACCCCCATCTCTTATCCATGCACACTGGCCTCCTTGCAAGACCTCGAACAACTGATCATTCGTGTACTTTGGGCCTTTGAACTTGCCGTTTCTGCTCTCCATTATTTATTCAGATCGCCCCTGTTATACACTCAGATAGCCACATATGATGACTTCTACCATGTGATTTGGATTCTACTAAAGTGTCACCTCTATTACAGCCTTCCTTACAACTGTCCTTACATCCCATCACTCATTACCCATCTGCCTTGTTTCAACACAACACTTGTTACTGCCTGACATATTGAATGTTGATTTGTCTATTTGAAACTTTAATAAATTACTGATTTAGTGTACTCACTTCTGGGTTTTCTGCCTTGAATCGAATGGGGAATTTTCACTGAGGGTGACTCTAGGCTGGGTATTAGAAAGAGACAGAAGGTGTTTCAGATTTAGGAGACGAATGGCTTTCTAAGCACAGGTAACCTATGGTCATTTCTTTGAACTGTGTTTAGGACAGAATGATAAAGATTTGCAACATATAGTACAGTTCTTAGACTGTATTAATGACATGCCCAGAAACTGGAGAATTTAACCAGACTTCTGAGGCTGATAGTCCTACACACTCAGCCTCCTGTCTCTGGACAAGACAATGTATGTTACATTCTTAGAACATGAACCCAAATCACTCATAGGTACAAATAATTCCAAAGGGAGAGTTTCGTGTTGTCCTGAGCTTTTAGGACCTTTGCTGACTTCTCAACCAGGACATGTTTTCCATCCTCATATTCAGACCACAGGACCTCTCTCTGAAGAGTCTTGTTTAGTTTCTGAGCCTCAATTTCAACACAAACTTCATGTTATGACAGAAGCCTCTCCAGGCTGTGGTGTTGGAAAGTGTCTAAGAAACTTAGACATTTCCTGCCCCATCATGCTATCAAGACAATACACAGGGGAAGTTAAAATAACTTTAGGAGAAAACAATACTATAGACTATGCAGAGCCCTCTAATGTGTTGCAAAATCTAGTGTCAGATAAAATAGTAACAATTAATAGCACTCCTGGTATGACACTGTTGGATCAGTACTGGACTGTGAATCATAAGGTCGGCAGTTCAAACCCACCAGTTGCTACTCAGAAACTCTATACAGGGTAGCTATGAGTCAGAACTAACTGGACTGCACTTAACAACAACAACAATAGCTTGATGGCTGATTAAAGATATTTATATCAAAACAGTGTGGTTCTGGCACGGTGGCTGTGGGTTAACGCGCAGGACTGCAAGGTCGGTGTGAACTGCAAGGTCGATGGTTCAAGCTCATGAGCCACTCCTCGGAAACCCTATACAGGGTCGCTCTGCATTGGCACTGACTAGATGGCACTTAACAATAAATATCAAAAGAGCTCAGAGAAATGTAAAGTAAGTTCTCTAAAAGAGATGCTTGCAGCTTGTAGAAAAACACAGAGGATACATATCTTTTAAATTTTTTCGGTTACATAATAAGAATGTTCAAAACCCTAGTCTGTGATCTTACCAGGTCTGACATGGCTCACAAAGCAAAGCATGCAAGCATAGAGATTTCTCTTTTCCTCTGGCAGCTTGTTTACAGAGAGGGAAGGGACATTTATTAAACATTTATATATGAGGCACTGTGGAAGAACATGTAGGAACTTGTGCTATGAAGTCAAATCACCTGGATGTGTGCTCTGCCAATTACTAGCAAGTTATTAAATAACTGAGTCTCAGTTTTCTCATCTGTAAAATGGGAATAAATAATACTTTAAAATACTCGATAAACGGTAGCATCTTTGTGTGTGTGTGTGTGTGCATGTGTTTACCCATATGTGATCATTAGTGTAACTGAGGTCAGCAAAATCATTCCATTTTTAGGTAAGAGCTCTGAGGTACATAAGGGTTAAATGGCATCCTCAGAGTCACAGGACTCTGAGACGGGATTCGACTCATCAATATTAGCCCTGAATTGTTAGCGTTGTTTTCCAGCAGCCAAGTAGTACTTAGTGTGGCAGGCAAAAAAAATGGGCAAATTTTGGAGAAAGGTGTTAAAGCAGACATAGTCAGATTTCTTGTGCTGGGTTTTATTCCATTGGGTTATTATTACTGAGAAAAATCTACCTTTTTCTGAACTTGTAATAGCCTCCCATTTTGTCTCCTCCACTCTGCATCATCCTGCTTATACGTCTATGTTTCTCTTCATCTTAAAAATCCTTCCTGGCTTCTCACTTTGCAGAAGATGAACTGCAAACTCCTGTCACAATCTGACACTGACCTATTTCTCTAGTCACAATCTGGCACTAATCTAATTCTCTAATCACAATCTGGCACTAACCTAATTCTGCAACCTTCAAGTGTCCTATTTCCAGTCAAACTAAGCACATCCGGGACCTTCCAGTTTGCATCTCTGCCCTGCCATGACAACACAACATTCATTTTCTGTTCTATCGTCTTTCTTTCTTTTTTTTTTAATTAGTACCCATCCATTCCCAGTGTACTGGGGGCTTTTTCAGAAAGAACTTACTTCTATTTTTTCACTTCCCAGTTGTTGGTATTGTACTTGTGTGCCCTGGAGTCTATTCCAACTCAGAGCAATCTTATAGGAGAGAGAACTGCCTGATAGGATTTCTCAGATCTCAGTCTTTGTGAGAGCAGATTGTCAGGTGTTTTTCCCATGGGGTGGCTGGTAGGTGCAATTCACCTGCTCTTCCATTACAGCTCAAATTTTAGGCCACGGCACCATCAAGACTCACTTTCCTTGAATAATATAATAACAAAGATGCCACTTTGAGGAACAAGGTATACCTGACCCAAGTCATGGTGTTTTCAATATCCACGTATGCAGTGAACAATATATAAGGAAGACCATAGAAGAATTGATGCTTTTGAACTATGGTGTTGGAGAAAAATATTGAAAATACCATGGACTGCCAAAAGAACAAACAAATCCATGTTGGAAGAAGTACGGCAAGCATGCTCCTTAGAAGCCAGGATGGCCAGACATGGTGCCTCATACTTCGGACATAGTATCAGGAATAGACTAGTCCCTGGAGGAAGACATAATGCTTGGTAAAGTGGAGCTTTAGTGAGAAAGAGGAAAGGCCCCAGTGACATGTATTGGCACAGGAGTGGCAGCAATGAGTTCAAGGATGACTAGGACTGGGGAGGTGGCCCAAGACTGGTCAGGGTTTCATTGTTGTTCATAAGGGCACTATGAATCAGAGCTGACTCAATGGTAGATAACAACAAGACAAAAAGTTGGCACATGCACATTTGCTAATAAAACAAGTAATAACAATAGGAATATTAAGTATGGATGAGGACTTCTAATTGTTTCCATGCATAATTCATTTAATTCCCCCAACCACTGCAGAAGGCAGTTCATAACATGGTTCCTAATGATCTCCACTTCCTAGTATTCTGTGTGTCCTCCTCCCTTGAGTGTGGGCTGGACCTAATGACTTGATTCTAATTAACAGAACACAGCAAAGGCATGCTGTTTCTGAGACTGGTAACCAAGTGTGCTGCTGGCACTTTGTCCTTTGCTTGCCCTGATGAAGCGAACATTCATGGCGTGAGACGCGCTCTGCAAAGTCCTGTGGAAAAGAACTCAACAAGGTCTCTGGCCTTCAGTTTATAAAGAGCTGATAACCTCAGACAACAACCACAAAAAAAAGGAATCCTGACATCGTCTGTTAGAGTGAGCTTGGAAGTTGATCAGAGAAACCTAGAGACAGAGGACACAGGGAAGCTAGGCCTGGATCCTGGTGCACAGAAACTATGAGGTACTGTTATTATTTCAAACTACTAAGTTTTGTTAATCAGCAATTTCTAGCTAAGCTTAGGGACTCTGACCACATCATTTTGTAGGACTGGAAACCAAGACACAGAACGGTTAAGTAAGTAGACGCAAATCACGAAGCTAGTAAGTGGCAGAGCCAGGGTTTGGACAAGGCAATCCGGGTCCAGCATCTTCGCTCTTGACCACTAGCCTATATCAACAATAGGGAATGGCGGGATGAATGAACAGTTGGATGATGCTTTTTCCCCTCACTGAAGGGGCTGGTTGTTTACCCCTTTAAGAGAGCCAAGAAAACTTGTGGTCTTACTATTAAGCTCATCATACAAAACCCACAGCCCTAGACAGAGTATTTCCCTGGAAATTAGCCTCTGAGAGAATATCTAAGCCTTGCCAAAGGCAAGCTATGGACAGGAGAGGCCTAAAGCATGAGTGGAAACCAACTGCATGGGTTGAGAAATTATATGATTGTGTACCATTTGTAGACTTGGAGTACACTTTTATTAGATATTCGACCTTATATATTTATATTGTGAATAACTCTTCTTTCTCTTTCAAAGGAATGCCAAGTTCTCAGTGAAGAATTTGGTATTAGTAATGTTTATATCCCCAGTGCCTAGTAGGGTACTTATTGTATAAAGCGTGCTCAGAAAGACCTGTCAAAGTATGAATAGGTAAATAAATGAAAGGAAAACTGAATGAATGAATGAACCAAGATCTAACTGAGCTTATGATAGGTAGATGACATGGGTGGATCTAGTCATGAGCTTCTTTATTATCTAATCCTATTAATGTACTGTTGTTGCTGTTGTTGTTAAGTGACGTCGAGTTGGTTCTGACTCACAGCACCCCTGTATGGGTTTTCCAAGGAGCGTCTGGTGAGTTTGAACTGCCAATCTCGTGGTTCAAACTGACCTAGCAGTCCAGTGCATGATCCTGCAGCAAACACGCCAGGACTCCAATGCATAAAAGGAATTAAAACAAAAAGAAGGGAGAAGGAAACCAACATTTACTGAGCTTTACTAAGTCCCAGACCTTGTTGGAATCATATTTTATCCTTTCAATAGATTGACTATCCCATTTTCATTTTTCAAAGGAGAAACTGAGCCTCAGCAGGTTGTGGCCTACCAGAGTCACACAGAGCACCAGACTTCTAAATTCATCAGTTCAGCCTCCAAAGACCATTCCTTTGCCTGCCCTACCAGGAGAGCTACACTGGGAGGCTTATGTGAGTATTTTAAGAGTAAAAGAGTTTCTGTGGAGGACTATAATAATAATCATGTTCATTTACTTGCTCATGTATTTCTTCAGGCCACATTGTTTTAGGCAATGGAGTAATGTGCTTGTTTAGTGTTGAGGTATAGCTTGGCTCCTCCTAGGGAAACTCAACCTGGCCACAGAGTGTGGAACAGAACAAAGCCCATACTCTGAATAATTAACTCTGCTTCCCAGGCTCCTGGATAATCTGGAATGGCAGCCATCTGTTACCTATCAGAATATGACAGGCTCAACTTCACAGACGTGTTATGACAAGTCCTTTACTTTCCCTGAGGGAAAGGGCCACAAATAACCCCATCTGAGTGTGCCAGCTCCTGTGTGCACAAAGTCTCACTCACCACTAATGGGAGCCGGCTACTTATCACTACCTTCATTTCAAAGAGAAGAAAACAGATACTCAGAGTGGCTGAAGGATTAAACCAGGTCATAGCTAGAAATAAGGGGGGGACGGCATATACAATAAACACCATCCAGGTATGGAGCTCAGACTCTTTACCTTGGTGCTGTAATGCGTATTGATTGCTTTGCAAAGCATGTTGACATATACAAATGTATGCATGCTTCACCCCGTGTGTCCACTCCACCAACTCCGTACAGGCAGATTTCCAGGACTTCCACCAGGGCCTATTCCAGCAGAAGATGATGACACTAGTCTTTAATGAATTAAACTGTATACTCCATGTGGTCACAATCCCAGACAACTCCCCATCTGCAGGAATGAAATGTCTACTCCATACAAGAAACTGCCCAGATTGCACTCAGAAGACATTGGACCCATACAAAGGGCACATGAGGGGAGCGCAAGACTAAATCCAATCTTGTTGTAGCATGTCATGTAAATAATGAAAAGGAATCATGCTAGACATCAATGTGCATGGAAGCAGCAGTGAAAACCATCAAACCACATAGTACATTGGACAAATCTGCTGCAAAAGACGTTTTAAAAGTTCTAAGCAGCAAAGATGTCACTTTGATGAGTAAGGTGAGCCTGACCCAGTCACATTCTATGCATGGGAAAGCTGGACAATAAAGGACAGGAAGAACTGATGCAGTTGAAGTCTTAGAGAAGCACCTTAGAAACTAGCATGGAAAACGCCATCTTGCTTACTTTGAACATGTCAATAGGAAAAGACACATTGTTAGAGAGGACGTAATGTTTGGTAGCAAAGTTAACAAAAATGAGAGAAACAAAAAGATCACATGGACTCAAAATTAGAAAAGATCACAGGACCAGGAACATTTTGCCACGAGTCAGAACCAACACAATGGCAACAACAAAAACAACAACAACAAAGCAGTGAAAATAATCACTAGTAGGAACAGCTATCCATCACCCATTTGTCAATTTCTCATGCTGTGGTAGCTTGAATGGTGCTCTGCTGCTGGGCTACAAATGGTGGGCAGGTTTCAGTGAAGCATCCAGAGTAAGGCAGAGCAGGAAGAAGGGACTAGCTGATAAAACCCTCTGGACAAGAAGGGAATATTGTCTGACTGGACTCAAAACATGCTAAAGATTATGAACACGGTGCAGGATCTTGCAATGTTTCTTTCTGTTATATATAGGGTTGCCATAGGTTAGCACCAACTCAGTGACAGGAAACAATAGGATTAATTATAGCCTTTGTTGGATAGGGATTATCAGAATCTGTTCTATGTGCCTTACCTATATTAACTCATTTATTTCTCTTAGCAAGCCTATACTAATAAATGGAAAGTTAAGGAATCCCATGAGAAAGAGAAGGTCCCAAGACTACCCAGCCAGTAAGGGACAGGATTTGAGAGCAGGCAATTTGGATCTAGAATCCACATTTTTAAATACCACACTGTAGTATTTAAATACAAACACAAGAAGGAGATTCCACGTAGGACAAAACTTCCCCAATGAAATAATCATTAGTACATGTCAATCAATCAGTGTCAGGGAAACAAGATCAAATGATGGAGAGGAACACAGAGTATGCATAGGCCTCATCTCAGGGGGCATCCTGCTTGGCGCTGTGTAAGAATATGGCTACTGTGTTTCCAATATGGCTACTCTGTTTCCAAGAGATATCAGGACTCTAGAGTTTTAGGTGAAATTTCGGGATTATAAATGTTGGCACTGTGTAGGCCATCTAGACGACACCAGCAGGTTACAGTTAGGTTGCCCGCTGCCAGTTTGTATCTGATGTTTAAGAATGGCAGGGAACGGGATCTCTGTTGGACCATTTTCAAGGCCATGGGTCCTCAGCTTCAGGAGCCAGGCATACCATGTTCAGTTCATTGTGATCTCGAGGACTCTTTCTGAGTTAGAATCAGCCCCACACAGCATGGATCACTCTTCCCAACCTCCTCCATGGAATGAGCTTCGCACCATTACAGTAATCAGGCTAAGATATGAATCCTTCTTCCTCATGACAGTGCTTTGCATAGTTTGATCACTGGGCTGATTTCTGAACTGACATCAATGTTACGCCATCTAATAAGGATGCTAAATTTGAACTGTTGAGGGTCACTGCCCTTAGATAGTTCCATAAACTCTACCTGATCCCAGGACTCCCCCATGGTAAGTGGGCTCCCCATCCTCTAAGTCACAACACCCCTCTCTAGGGATCCTCACTTCGCCATTGAGTTAGGTGCCTCAACCTTCTCTTCCTCTCACCTGTTTACAGGAAGTGACTCTCATATTAATTCATCAAAATGAAGGAAAACTAGAGCCTGAGTGTGGCAATTGGGTCAATGCTCTGGACTGCAAAGTCAGTTTGCATCACAAGATCAGTGGTACAAGCTTACCAGTCACTCCTAGGAAACCCTATACAGGGTCGCCTTGGGTCGGAACCTACTCAACGGCGCTTAACAGTAACTTAACAAATGGTGGAACCATGTGGCAATCTCTCCTAAAATATCAGTCACTGAAAACCCTACTACACACAGTTTTACTCTGATGACTTAGAATGGACTCGGTGGTAACGGATGGTGGTAGTGTTAGCCTTGCAGTCGTTTACACAGGCAGCAGTCTGAAGTGAAATACAGCAAGATGTTTAAAACGCCTAACTGCCTCCAAGAGGATTCGGACAATTTTGTTAACTTTTCTTTTTCCGATCCTAATTTGTCTCAAAGAACATCATAGTATTTGTATAATAAAAAGTGAAACATTTTATATTCCTGAATTTAACTTGAAACTATAAAATAGTTTATGTCTTGCTCTGAATCAGTGGTTCTCAAAAACGAGCTTTCATCAGAAACACCTTAGGAGTTTATTATAGCTCAGATTGGTGGGAGCCACCCCCAGAGTTCCTGAATCTGTAGGTGTGGGTGGAACCCAAGGAATGGCATTCCCAGATAGTGCTAGTGCTGCAGGTTCAAGGACATGCCTTGGGGACCACTGGTCTGGAGCATTCTGAATATATCCATCACAGCTTTGTACAACAAGGCACTTCATCTCAGAGCAGGTGCCTCTGCTGAACTATTCTTCCTCTACAGGACTCTACCCCCTATGCTCCGGGCATATCTCACCTCTTCACTGCCCACCAACACCATCTCACCTTCAAAAAGAACTGGACAGAGATATGTTGCAACTGTATGTGATACCCATCTTTCTAGAGCAGCCCAGGAGAACAATGATGCAGTTCTCACTTCTGCCCAATGTGTAACTTTCACATATTAATCATTTTGTTCACGTCGTTGTCAAAAGTCAATTTACCCCAGCTGCTGGCTAATACCTGTAGGAGGTCATGCTACTTGAGAAGATTCAAAGAATCTCCCTGTGGCAGGTCACGGAACACCTCAGGTCATGGTGAGTGGATGGGAATGCCAGGAGAAGGCATCAAGGGAAGGGTGAGCAAGTTGCTTGGCATGGAACATTTGACCCTGACAGAACTCAGAGGATGATTTCTCAGGCTTATGACTGTGTGCCCAGTTGCTATCTAATGGGGACAGATTATAACAGTGTTGTATAGTGAGGTGCAGATATGGTATAGTGGTTGAGGTTGCAATCACTCAAGTCAGAGATGTATGACGACTTCAAAGATCCAGCTCTTTCATTTTTAGCTATGTGATCTTGGGCATTTCCCTGAGTTACATCATCTATAAAATAGATCTAATAACCATACTATTTCAATGGATCACTGTGAGGATTAAATTAGATACTCTATCTAACACTTCAAAAGAACACATTGGCACATGGGAAGCACCCATCAAATTTCAGCTAGAAGCACACAAAAAATTAAGCTATCATTTTCAAAATAATGACACAACGTAAAATAATATGTATGGGGGCATACTTGTAAAAAGGTCTGCATGTTACAATAATAGCTCAATGTTGCACATGTTATGATCACGTAAAACCGTGAATGTTTTTTATTTGGTATAAATTGAGGTAAAGAAAAATATATCGAGTCAGTGCGAGTAGGAAAAGGTGATGAGATGATGTGGAGAGTGAGAAGGGAATGACTCCATTAACAAGATATTGAAAGGCAGCCAAGACACAAAAAAAGAGACTTGAAAAAGACGGTCAGGGGAGAGCCTATGCAGAAGGGTTAAAATTACCCATAGAAGGAACCAGATGAGCCGACTTACACAATAACACAATAAACAAACACTAAGAGTCAGATATCACACGGCCCTACTAATACTGATTGTTGATAATCATTGTGTACAAGGAACTTCCACCCCTCTGCTCATGTCTTCATGATGCTGAATGGGCTTGTATTACCAAGGGATCTCGATGGTGAAACCAATATTTCACTCCTTCTAGTTGCACCTGCTCCAAAGGAACCAGCCTCCCTGGAGGGATTCTATGCCCTGCATATTCAGGGAGGCTGGTCCCTACAGAATACTTGATGAACGTGTCTAGATGGGAACTTACTATTTTCTTTTTGTCTATTAAAACGTACCTCATGAACCTGTGAATGTCTTTGGAACAGAGACGTTTTATTTCATCTTTATGTACTGTGTACTTAGTCTATTCCCTGTACAAGCTCCTGCTGTTGTTAAACACTGTCAAGTTGGTTCCCACTCATAGTGAGCCTGTATAGGGTTTCCAAGGAGTACTTGGTGAGTTTGAACCAAAAACCTTGTAATTAGCAGCCCAGTGTTTATCCTACGGTGCCACATCAGGACTGGTCCTTATTAAAAATATAAAATGTTAAGTAATTGTAATACAATATAACTGTGAAAGCCAGAACCAGTGTAAGACAGAAAATGGCCAGAGAAAAAACGGAAATATTTTCCACTAAAATGAGTAACAGGACAGTGGTAAGACAGCACCCTGTCAAAGGAAGAAAACTTGCAAGACTCAGAAAAATAAAGACATCAAGTTCCAACTCTGACAGGTTTCATTACACAGGTAGTTCCCAACTTACAACGATGGTTTGTTCCAAAGTCTCCCTCCATTGTAAGTCAGTTGTGACATCAAATACCTCACTTTAATTTTTCATTGTTATTTGCATAGCAGTGTTCTGAACAGTAAATCATAACACTGAACATCTTCGAATGAACATCTGAGAATAACATCAGCAAATCTCATGCTGCAACATTATACATAGTACATATTACAAACAAAACGATGTACAAAAAATAACAACAGATGGTCACAAGCACGGTTCATCGTAACTCAAATACATCATAAATTAGGGACCATTTGCACATACACTTTGAGAACATTATGTAATCATTTAAAATTGTATCTCTGAGATCATTAGCATCACTAATGTTTGCTAGAAAATGTTAATTAGAAGTACAAGATACAAAGGGAAGTGTGCACTATAATTGAAATGATGGGGACATGTTTACTTCGAGGGCAAAACTAGAAAAAAATATTCAAATAGCATTGTATTGATAAATGATTGTTTACACACTGGCAGTTATCAGTGAGTTGCAATCATTGGCTTGGCAGCCCAGTTTCCCCAGGATCAAATCCCAGATCTACCATTTTCTCACTATGGGATTTTGGGAGAATACACCTCAAATATGCTTCACTTTCTCCTTTTGCAAATGGAGATATCAATAGCATCTATGTTAAAGCGCTGTCATGAGGATTCAAGTTGAAACTGTTATGTACTTAAACAGTGTTGATTACATGGTAAGTACCCAATGGCACTTAGCTTTTTTGTTGTTTTTCATATATATTTTTTAAATTTTGGTACAAATATACACCACAAAACATTCACCAATCCAATAGTGTCTACAAGAATAATTCAATGACTTTGATTACACACTTCATTATATATATATTATGGCAGGAGAATTTGCTATTTTTCTTAATGTTCTATAATTTTGCTATACTGAATGGTCCATATTCAAAAGTACCATTCAATCCTGCCCATGAAGAATTCACCAATTTCTCCTGTCTCATGAACAGATGAGCATTTTCCCAGTAAAGTTGCCCTGACTCAGCCGAAACATCTCCAGGTCTGCAAAGGACAGGCTGCGGAGCACGAACGGAAGGATGCCTCCAGCATCATAGCACTAAAGTCTTCGATGATTTTGAGAATAAAATGCTAATGAAATCCCTATGGGACTACATGGTGTTGTGTCAGAATCAGTGAAGATACTTGGTCTGTCTAGGAATGGAGAATTCACAAGTCAGCAAGTGGTGAGTTCTAGATGGGCAGTCAGTCAGAGGACAAGTTTCATGCAGGGCAGTACCAATAATTGGCTGACATCTCTTTTTTATATTATAGTGGGTACAGTTTAACTATTGTAAGCGCACATGTGCCAAGACTGCACATGGAAGGAGCACTGTGGATAATCAACCTAAAACACTAAACAAGGAGGTGATAGAAAAGCTAGGGTCTCTGAGCAAAATAAATCATTAACAGGTTTGACTGCTAACCAAGTTGTTGGAAGTTCACGTCTACCTAGAGGCCTTTTGGAAGAATGTCCTGGTGATCTGTTTCCAAAAGCTCAGCCAGTGAATACTCTATGGAATACAGCTGTATTTTAGCACACCTGAGGGGTCATGAGTCTGAATTCACTCAGCAGAAACTGGTAGGAAGAAAGCTAGGGGTTTGGAGAGAAGGTGAAGCTCTGCAGACCTGAACATTCTGCCCTTAAGAACATGAAGAACTGGAGTCAGACTATGACCAGGTAGAGCTGGGTATAGCCTTACATGGTAAATGGTATATAGGTTCATGAGCACAATTTCTAATTCCAGACTCAGGAAGCTGTTCTCTAGCAGTGGAAGATACTGTAAAACCTGTGAAAACCAGAATTTGTGAAAGACAAAAACGTGTTACAAAAGGAAAAAATAAATACTGTCCACTAAAATGAGTAACAGAAAGTGGTAGAACTACACTCCATCAAAGAGAGAAGACTTGCAAGAGCCAGGCATACAAGGTGGTCTCCCTGAGCTCCAGCTCTCACAGGTTTCATTATTGTCCCCCCAAAATATGTGTCCGATACATTCTATTCAACATGCTACTGAGGGTTCCAGAAATACTTACAGGAACAACCCTTCTTTCATTATCACATACTACATCAAAGCTGGCTTAAAAAGAGAATTAACAACCAAATTGTCTTGCAAACTGTCTCAAAGCCTAAAAATTTTGTTTTTCGAAACATGACAACATATTTTGTCATACTGTGGTGGCTTGTGCATTGTTATGATGCTGAAACCCATGCCAATGGTATTCTGAATGCCTGCAGGGTCACCCATAATAGACAGATTTCAGCTGAGCTTCCAAACTAAGACAGACTCGGGAAAAGGCGAGGCGATTACTTCTGAATGTTTAGCCACTGAAAACCTTATGAATAGCAGTGAAACACTGTCAGACAGTACCAAAATACTGAATACTGAAATATGATGGAAGGTACCAGAATATTGTTAGATGTAATGCCAGAAGAAGCCCACCAGGTTGGAAGGCACACAAAACATGACTGGGGAAGATCTGCCTCCTCAAAGTAGAGTTGACCGTAATGACATGAATGGACTAAAACCTCAGGATGTTCATCTGAGAATGGAGTACAACTCAAAATGAGAAACAGTTGTAAACATCCATTAATAGTTGGAACACAGAACCTATGAAGCACGAATCTAGGAAAATTGGAAACTGTCAAAAATGAAATGGAATGAATAAAAACCGATATGTTGTTGTTGTTGTTAAGTGCTGTGGAGTTGATTTTGACCCATAGCGACCCTGTAAAGGGTTTCCAAGGAGCTATTAATGAGGTGAAATGGACTGGTATTGGTCATTTTGAATCTGACAATTACATGGTTTACTATGCCAGGAATGACAAATTGAAGAGGAATAATGTCATATTCTCCATCAAGAAGAACATTAAAAAAAAATCGATCTTGAAGTATAATGCTGTCTGTGGTAGGATAATATCCATATGCCTACATATTCAGTTAATGCCACTATTATTCAAATTTTGTACCAACAACTAAAGCCAGTGATGATGACACTGAAGAATTCTATAAACTTCTTCAGTCTGAAACAAATCAAGCATACATGCATTCAAGATGTATTGATAATTACTGGTGATTAGAATTCAAAGAAGAAGGATGATTAGATGGAAAATATGGCCTTGGTGATAGAAATGATGCTGAAGATCTCATGATACAATTTTGCAAGACCAATAATTTCTTCATTGCCAATATCCTTTTTAAACAACTCAAAGACAATTATACATGTGGACTTACTTCACCAGAGGGAATGCACGGAAATCAAATTGACTACATCTGTGGAAAGAGACGATGGAAAAGCTCCATATCATCAGTCAAAACAAGACCAGGGGCAGACTATGGAACAGACCATCAATTGCTCATATGCAATTTCAGCTTGAAGCTGAAGAACATTAAAACAAGTCCATGAGAGACAAAATATGATCTTGAGCATATCCCACTTGAATTTAGAGGTCATCTCAAGAACAGATTTGATGCGTTATCTTTATCACCTATGCTGTCAGAACAGATCTGACAGCATAGGTGATAAAGACCAAAGACCAGAAGAGTTGTAGGCTAATATCAAGAACATCAGACAGGAAGAAATTAAGAGGTCATTTAAGAAGACAAGGAAGAAAGAAAAGACCAAAGTGGATGTCAGAAGAGACTCTGAAACTTGTTCTCCAGTGTAGAGATGCTAAAGCAAATGGAAGAAATGAGGAGGTAAAAGAACTGAACCAAAACTTTCAAAGTGCCACTCAAGAAGACAAAGTAAAGTATTATAATGAAATACACAAAGATCTAGAGTTAGAAAATGAAAAGGGAGGAAAGAACACACTCAGCATTTCTCAAGCTGAAGGAATTGAATTAAAAATTCAAGCCTCAACATGCAATACTGAAGAATTCTTTGGGCAAAATGATGAATGAAGCAGAAAGCATCGATAGAAAATGGAAGGAATACACAGAGTCACTGCACCAAAAAGAAATGGTCAATGTTCAACCATTTCAAGAGGTAGTACATGATCAAGAGCCAATGGTACTGAAGGAAGAAGTCCAAAGTGCATTGAAGGCATTGGCAAAGAACAAGGCTCCGAGAATTGATGGAATACAAAATGAAATCTGTCAAAAAAACAAAACTGATGCAGCATGGGAGGCACTCATTCATCTCTGCCAAGAAGTCTGAAGAGAGGACAACTGATTGGAAGAGATCCATATTTGTGCCCATTCCAAAGAGAAGTGTCCCAACAGAATGTGTATATCATCATACAATATCATTAATATCACATGCAAGTGAAATTGTGCTGAAGATAATTGAAAAATGGCTGCAACAGTACACTGGCATGGAATTGCCAGAAGTTCAATCTGGATTCAGAAAAGAATGCGGAATGGGAGATATCACTGATAATGTCATATGGATTCTGGCTGGAAGCAAAGTATGCCAGAAATATGTTTACCTGTGCTTCCTTGACTGTGCAAAGGCTTTCGACTATGTGGATCATGACAAGCTATGGACAACGCTATGGAGAATGAGTATTCCAGAATACTTAATTGTGCTCATGAGGAACCTGCATACAGACCAAGAGTAAGCCATTCAACCAGAACAGAGTCAGCCATTTGACCAGAACAATGGAACACTAACTAGTTTAAATCAGGAAAGGTTTGTGCCATGGTTGTGTTCTTTCACCATACTTATTCAGCCTGTATGCTAAGCAAATATCCGAGAAGCTAGATTATATGAAAAAGAACAAGGCATCAGGACTGGAAGGAGGCTCATTAACAACTTGAGCTATGCAGATAGTACAACCTTGTTTACTGAAATCAAAGAGGACTTAAAATACTTACTGATGTAGATTAAAGACTACAGCCTTCAGTATGGATTGTACTGCAATGTAAAGAGAAAAAAAAATCCTCACCACTGAACCAGTAAATAACATCATGATAACTGAAGTTGTCAAAGACTTCACTTTGCTTGGATCCAGCATCAACACTCATGGAAGCAGCAGTCAAGAAACCAAATGATGCACCATATTAGGCAAATCTGTTGTACAAGACCTCTTTAAAGAGTTCAAAGTCAAAGATGTGAGTTTGAGGGCAAAAATGTGCCTGACCCAAGCCGTGGTATTTTCAACAGCATGTGAAAATTGGAAAATGAGTAGGAAATCGGTAGAAGAATTGATGCATTTGAGTTATGCTGTTGAAGAAGAATATTAAAGCTATGGAGTCAGAAGAACAAATAACTCTGTGCTAGAATAAATACAGACAAAATGTTCCTCGGAAGCCAAAATGGCCAAATTCATTTCTCATACTTCAGACATATTAGCAGGAGTTACCAGTCCCTGGAGAAGGACATCATTCGTGGTAAAGTGGAGGGACAGAGAAAAAAAATGGAGACCCCCCAATGAGATGAATTGGCACAGTGGCAGCAACAATGAACTCACGTGTAGCAGCAATGGTGAGGATGGCGCAGGGCGGGAGGTTTTTCATTCTGTTGTACATAGGGTCACTGTGAGTTGGAGCCCGCTCGACAGCACTCAATAACAACATCATCAGACCTTGACTATTATTTATACATAACAGGGAACTGGGAGACAGCGTAGGTGACAATAGCAATATTTTTGAGTCAGGAAAAAGTATGTTTGTGTCCAGCTGTTTCATTTAGCTGCTGTGTGACCAGTGGCAAGCCATGTAAATATCTGTGCATCATTATAAATTCCATTATAATAACAAACTTCTCTCATCAGGATGTTCTGAAAATTCAACTTAGGATCCCTAAATTTGGATGAGGGTAAGCTGTAAAGGAAAAAAAAAATGTGCATAAGCATATCACTCCTTCCCCAACATTGGACACACTCTGTGTATAGCTATTATTAGTGCAAATGACTAATTTCTTGAAGGCAGAAAACACATCATGTTCATCTCAGCACGCCCAATGTCTATTAAAAAGTATAGGACAAAGTCAGTGTTCAATAGGTATTTTGGAAAAGGGATGGTCGGATAAACACATGGGTGTGAAACAACATGAGTAGAGACAGAAGGGATACCACCTAGCAAAGCAAAGCAGATCAGGGTCACAAATACCAATGACACTGAAGAAAACTTCAAAGATAGTGGACATTTTCAATATGTTCTTAATATGGGCAGTGTATGTAGAAGTCTCCTAACTCCTCTTCTTAGCACCATTTAACATAACCTTGGAGTGATTAAGAAAATGCAATGGAATTATGCATTTGACAGGTATTTGCAAGTATGGTCACTGTCTATACATTAATAGATTAGATGGAGACCGCGTCTTGCTCTCTTGTCTCTTCCACCTATACAGAAGATGGAAGATGCGGTCAATTGTCCCAGGGACTATTTTGGGACAGCTCAGCTCTCTGTAAGAACGGTGAGACTGCTATTCTGTGAAAATGTGACCTCGTCATGAAGAAAAGTCACATCACGGAATCGAACCATCCTGCCAAGAGCTGAGAAATTGAACTGCTAACCTACGAGTGAGACTATCTTAGAAGTAGTCCATCTAGACCTGGTTGAGTTTCCCTAGCTGGTAACAGATGGTTCAAAGCAAAGTTGCTGGCACCAAGTTATACTCAAATGAGAAAATCATGAACAAAAAAATTATTTTTATTACTTCAGTCATTGAGTTTTGAGTGGCTCGTTATGTAACAACACAAAACCAACATTTCCATGGCATTTGTTCCACCAGAGCAATACTTTTCTAAATAGTTCTTATTGCCTCTTTGTCTCTCCCTTGTCTGATTCTCTGTGGGCTTGTTCCCTGTGAAGCATCCAGCTTCTAGAACAGTGTCTGGCACACAGTAAGCACACATGGAATCTTTGCAGAAAGAAGTGCACTATGACTCTAAGCAAAAACTCAATCTACTTGTTTTGCAGCATACATCCCTGCAATATCACTGCCTACCTCTGAACAAAGGCAACACAGAGATTTAAAATTTCCAGAAAAAAAAAAAAAAAATTGTGTTTAAGGAAACACAAGTACTTGGTGATCCACCAATGAGCATCTCCACAGCTGCCTGCACCTCAGAATTCACAGCAGGCTCACAGATAACACTGGACTGACCAAATACGGCCTTCTTTCCTTCTTGTGGTGCTTTGTGATTTAGAGTGTGTGTGGTAAGTGGGCCGTGGAAGGGTCACTGATTTTTCTTAGGCTACCTAGCTGGAGATAACATTTAATTAAGCAGATCCCTGCAGTGCTGGCCCACTGCTTCAAATCAAGTATAATTATTTCCCTTTGTCAGCCTTTGCCAGAGAGAAACAGGGGGAAAGGGCTCAGGATGGCAACATTCTGTGTGACTGAGACATGGAGTGAGGGACAGGGTGAGTGTTTCTCTTCAAAGGAGAAATCAGGAGATCTTTGGAAGGCTATCCCTGGCCACAATGTATTCCAGAGAGTCCTCATTCTCTAACCTCCTCATATCCTCACCATTACAACTGGCATCCAAACCCAGATCCACCCTTGTTTGAAACATTGCAATAACCTCCTTGCTTCTATACGAAATCGACAGGAAATCAAGGTATCCCATACACCAGCTTCTCATTATCTCCAAAGCCATATACAATGAAGCCTCCTGTCCTTCTAAGCCATCTCTCCTATCACTCTCTCCTGTGTTCGCTCTACTCAGCCACACTGATCTTCTTACTGTTCTGCAAACATGCCAAGCTGGTCTCCACCATACTGCCTTCACACTAACTATGCCCTCTGCCTGCCAAATTCTTCAGATGGCTTGCTTTATCACCTCATGCATGTCTCTGTTCAAATACCCTCCACTCAGAGACATCTTCTTTGGCAACCTAATCGAAGACAAGACAGTCAATTCTGCATTCCAATAGTGGTTACCAACCTTGGCTAAAGCATTAAAATATTGGGAACTTTTAATAATTTCTGATGTCAAGGATTTCTCCCCAAACTGAGAACGATTCCAAACATCTATGATTTGTTTTGTATTGTTTTAATCTCACCCATGTGATATGCAAAGGCCACATATTCATTCATTGGTTCAACAAATCACTGTTGAATTCCCTCCCATGTGCTTATGACTATCTGAAGGACTGAAGTAGAGTAACAATCAAAGTTTCAGTCCTTGGTGTTTTTCAACTTTCTCTGTGCATTGGAATCTCATGGAGGAGTTTAACTTCCGTGGAGGTCTATGGTTAAGTGCTGTTATCATGTTGTTGTTAAGTATTTGCGAGTTGGTTCTGACGCATAGCCACCCTGTATAGGGTTTCCAAGGAGCTGCTGGTGAGCTTGAACCACTGACCTTGTGGTTCATTAACCCGCAGCACACTAGGATAGTGATCCTGTATAGGGTTCGTAAGACTGTAAATCTTTGCAGGGACATAAAACCTCATCTTTCTCCTGTGGAGTGGCTGGTGGGCTCAAACCACCAACCTCCTGGTTCAAAGTCTAGTGATTAACTTATAGAACTGCCACTCTCTCAAACTTTTGTATAGACTATTACTATGAGTAAGAGTTTGCCAAAACAATAACAAAGGTGTCTAGACAAAAAGACCAACGTATGTAAAGGCATAGATGTGTTTGAAGAATGACGAACTGTTAGGCTACTTATTGCAAGGGAAGCAGACTGTAAACTGACCCTAAACATCTCATCTTTCGTACACACTGATTCCTTTATCTAGATACCTCTTTTAGTGTTTTTGGTGAAATCGTACTCATATCACAAGGCTATAACATCCAATATTAGTAAACTATGCAAATGGTTTTCTCCCTTCCTCTGTGATTGTGGAACCTTATTTGGGGAGACACGACAGCATTTCAGGGAGGTCAAGCTCTGGTGATAAAGCTTGGCTGAAATAAACCAAATATAGCACCTAATTTTATTTAACAAACTAAGAACTGGATAATTGATCTAGTTTTGGTCACTGAGACTTAATAGTTGGCACCTAGGAAGGGTGGGAATCTCTGATAAAAGGTGAGACAGCACAAAGGTCTGTCTCCTCTTCTGCCACCATCACAGTATGTGATAGTGTGAAGTTCAGACTTGAGGCAGTCTTCATGTGACCAGGTGGGAACAAGTCAACATTTGGGAAGAAGGCAGGGTGAAAACAAAGCATATCCTGGCACTTAATGATGTGGGCTCAGCCACTGAATAATTCTAGAAATTTTTGTCTTCACGTCTCAATGTATATACGATAATTAAATGTCTTTGGTGTCCAAGTTACCAATGGTCATGTGTTTTACAGTCAAACACCCCTTTACTAGTAAAAGATAACACTATTTATATAATGAAGTCTCCATGAATCTTTCTCTAACTTATCCAGGTAAACTTAATTAGTCCTTCCATACAATTTCATAGAAAAGTATCTAATACAGAGTAATAAAATAAAGTTTATTTCTCCCCAAACACTGCAAGCTAGAGTACATTTTCTTCAGGTTGGTGTCGTTTTCTACTGTTCAATACCTAAGACATAATAACCACTCTCTGAAATGCTTGTTGAGTAGCTACATGAATGGCGGTTATAGTAAAAGGCTCAAAGATACGATTAGAAATGTCCTAGAAATTCAGTTGTCACTAAGCAACCTATGGTCTGATTCTTAGCGCCTTAGGGCTAGAATGGTGATCACACAGGGAATATAATTTCCTTAGACATCTATTTACAAAGTCATTACAAAGATTCTTAGTGGGAAATGCGGGACATGCTAACAGTACCAATAATTGCTTAAAACTCTAAAGTTGTAGAGGTTTTCTGGAGAAAATTATGAGTGAATGAAAACTTACACCAAATAAAAAAGGAAACTTAACCCGACAGCTACAGATGAGCTCTGTTGACCCTCTGGCACCTTCTGTAAAGACTCTTTGGTCTAATGCCATAACCCTGTACAACAAACATCCTTAATCATCTGCTAACCTAGCCTATGTTTTCATAGTTCCAGGGGGAACACCACCGTTGGTAACCAAAAGGCACCTTTGAGATGATCTGGCCACAGGTTCACGAACTCAACAAGGCCAGCGTAGAATGTACTAGGTTTGTACAACAAATGCCTGTGCCCAGCGCCATAGTGCTAGATGCCAACACCCTGCACTGGACTACCAGTGCCTTGGCTCAGCATTGGCCTTTACAGAGTTGTCAGGTGAAGAGCTGTTACTGCCTTTTACTCCAAGTGTCTGACTCAGCGTCTCATTCTGACTTGCTATTAATATAAAAACCTATCTATTTCACAAACATGTACATTGTTTTATCCCACCCCAGACTTCCATCTTTGTCAAGACTCGGTCTCTCTGGCATTGTAATGAGTTCCTTCAATCACTCCCCTGCCAAGAATCACTTTCAAGATAAATAAGTTGCTCTCAAATCTATTCAGGGTTTGCTTCTGGGGAAACTCAATCTATGACATGGGTTAAAATGGTCATTTATGTTCCAACCATTCGATTCACATTCCATCCATCAGAAAGGAGGAAACAAGGAAAATTTGTGAGTCCCCCTCTCTTTAAACAATACTTCCTGGGTGTTTCAAAGGACATCTTTGCTTACATCCCATTCAACAGACCTTACATGGCTCTAATGAGTAGCAAAGGAGGCTGGATAAGATGGTTTTTATTCTGAGTGGCCCTGTGCCCTGCTAAAAATCAGGCATCTTATTTCTGAGGAAAAGGTGATAAAAAGCTTCGCTAAGAAGTTTGTCAGTGTCCCAGGGATGGAAAGGCAAAGTTTTATGGATTCAGATGAAGAACCATGAGCAGACTTTTGGGTTCTGATGAATCATACACTGTTGTGGTCGTTGTTAAGTGCTGCTGAGTAGGTTCTGACCCATACTGACCCTGTATAGGGTTTCCAAGGAGAAACTGGTGAGCTTGAACTGCCGACCTTGAAGTTCAAATGACTTTGCAGTCTGGCGCATTAACCCACAGCGCCACAGAATGACTCTGAACCATACGTAGTAGCACTACCCAAAGATCCTACCTTGCAGTTCCTCCAACCACCACACCTTGGTCCAAACCTCTCTACCTGCTTCCCAACACAGTCTACACATAGTTTACTTAATCTCTCCAATCCTGGGAAAAAAGCCAGGACTTAACTACATTAAGCCCTATCAGGATGCAATTTGTATATTAAAATAATTCAAACTGGCTTTCATTTCACTTCAATTTTAGATAAATAAGAAATACCACACAGACCCCAGCTCTAAAATGCCTTCTATGATTCATAGGGAAACATGACAGATGCTGTTACAAAGCTGTGGTTAGTTAAAGAGGTGGTCCAGGAGGGAAAGCCACGTGGTGAAGCTCTAGGACCTTCCACAGAGCCTGTCTTGTCTAGCCTCCTAGTCTGATGCCATACCCCTGTACAATATCCCTATTCAGTTACCAACCTCGCCTATGTTTCAGTAGTTGCAGGGTGAACACCACTGTTAGTAACCTGACAAACTCATAGAGCCCAGTACTGCAGGGAAAGGGGGAGGTTTAAGGAAATAGCCACAGTGTTGACTGCATACAACGTTGTGCTATGAAGGCATTGAAACTTCCCAACCAATGTATTGGGTTGGTCTCATTACTGACATCCTTTTAAAAAGAAAGAAATGAAGGCATCAATGATAGAATAACTTGTCCATAGTTACACAGCTGGTAAAAGACAGACTGAAAATAACAATCACAAAAGTATTAGTAAGAACAATGAAAATTTGATTTAACTCTTTCTTATACCAGACTATATGCTGAGCAAATAATGTGAGAAGCTGGGTTCTATGAAGAAAAACGTGGCATCAGGATTGGAGGGAGACTCATTAACAACCTGCGATATGCAGATGATACAACCTTGCTTGCTGAAAGTGAAGAGGACTTAAAACATTTATGGATGAAGATCAAAGAGCATAGCCTTCGGTATGGATTACATCTCAGTGTAAAGAAAACAAATATCCTCACCACTGGACCAATAAACAACATTCTTATCAATGGAGAAAAGATTGAAGTTGTCAGGGACTTCATTCTTCTTGGATCAACTATCAACACTCATGGAAGCAGCAGTCAAGAGATCAAACAACGTATTGTATTAGGCAAATATGCTGCACAGGATCTTTTTAAAGTATTGAAGAGCAAAGATGTCAGCTTGAGGACTAAGGTGCGCCTGACCAAAGCCATGGTATTTTCAATAACCTCATATGCATGCGAAAGCTAGACAGTGAATAAGGAAGACTGTAGAATTGATGCCTTTGAGTTATGGTGTTGGAGGAGAAAATTGAAAGTGCCATGGGCTGACAAATGAACCAATAGATCTGTTTTGGAAGAAGTGCAGCCAGAGTGCTCCTTAGAGGCCAAGATGGCCAAACTTCGTTTCTCATACTTTGGACATATTGTCAGTAGGGACCAGTTGCTGGAGAAGGATATCATGTTTGGTAAGGTGGAGAGTCAGAGAAAAAGAGGAAGACCCCCAACAAGATGGATTGGGCAAGTGGCAGCATCGATGGACTCAAGTGTGGCAACACTAGTGAGGTTGGCCCAGGATTAGGCAGTGTTTTGTTCTGTTGTGCATAAGGTCGCTATGGGTCGGTACCAACTCAATGGCACCTAATAACAACAACATATCAGACTGTGCTAAGTGAATGCCATGCTCAAGCAATTTAAATCTCGGAGTAGCAGCCCTCAAGGTAAGTAAGACCATTTGCCTATGAAAAACTGAGGTTTAGAGCAATTGAACAGCTAATGAAGAAGGACACCAGGATTTAAGACTGACACACTGATGACTCAATTCCCTATACAAAGCTGTCTACCTGTGGTCACATGGCCATCCTCTACCCATGACCACCATCGAAGGATGTGCTTCCTACTAGACATTTACATTTCTTTTCTGGAGGGGGCCAGAAGGAGAGTTACTTGCTTTTGATGCCCTGGATTGTGAGCTCTCTGGGGCAAAGATGGTTTCTTATGCCGAATATCCTACGAAAGATCTTCAGCAGGACAGGCTTGAAAGCTTTTCTGTAAAACACCAGGTTTTCAATTCTGCTGTAACACATTCTCTGGTGCCACTCAGCTCGCCACTATAGCACAAAAGCAGTCATAGACAACACAGAAACAAGTGGGCAGGGCGTGTTCCAATAAAACTTGGATTATAAGCGCTGAAATTGGAATTTCATGTGTCAACAAAGTATTATTCTTTTTATATTTTCAACTGGTTACACATGTAAAACCAATTCTTACCTCATGGCTTATGTATTGGGTTCTATTGTACCAGCTCCTGCTCTAGACGTAGAAATGTGGAACAAATGTGTGCTCAGAAACCCTGGTTTTCCTTCATATTTACAAAGCTGCAGAAGCATATGGGAATTCATTACTGTTTTTGTATGGAATAGTATTAGGGATTGAATTATTGTCCCCCCTCCCCCCAATGTATCAACTCACCTAGGCCCTGATTCTCAGTACTCTATAGTTATCCTCCATTTTGTGAGCTGATACAATTATCCTATATGTTGCAAGTACTAACCTTTATTATGTTAATGAAGTAAGATTACAAGCAGTTATCCTCATGAAATAGGATACAATCTACAGAATGGGTTGTATCTTGAGTCACCTTGTTTTGAGGACTAAAAGAGATTAACAAGCAAGCAGCAGGCGCACAGCCAAGAAAGAAGAGGTACAAGCAAAGTACATCCATTAGATCTGGGATCCCCATGCTGAGAACCTCCAAGACTCAAGATGCCAAGACTGGAACCTTAAATTCAGACTTCTAGCCTTCTAAACTATGAAAAACTATTGTTGTTGTTGTTGTTGTTGTTGTTATTGTTAAATCCATCCACTTGTGTATTTCTGTTAGGGCAGCAATGTTAGTAGCAAAAGCCCAGAATGCCTTATAGAAACTGTTGATGGAACTATAGACATCAAAGGCAATCTGATTAGGTCTTAAAATGAAGTGAGAAGAGCTGTAACATCAGAGGTGGTGCAGATGACAAGATGTAGCAGTATACAAATGGCAGAAGCAGAACCAGGAGACAGGCACAAGATGGTGTGGCAGTCAAGCCAAACGTTAAGATAGCTGAGTGCCTTCAGCACTCATCAGTAGAGTTAAAGAGTTTTGTAATACATGCCCAAGTAATGCAGAGGCCAGACCAGCCCAAGAGGCCCAGGACCAAGGGGCAAAGAGGTCAAAGAGCTAAGAAGCAGATGCTAAAAAGATAAGGAACACAGGAAGCAGAATTATCTTGATCTCAAAGAGGAGGAATACAACATCTGAGGTCCCAAAAGGTGAGTCCACAGCTTCTGAGGTTTCAAAGGGTGTGGTTACAGCATCCTAGATTTTGGTCAGATCTTTATCAACTCTGTTGCAAATTGTGGGGCTGTTATTTACAAGTGTCAGGGAGATGGGACTAGATTTCACTGCCCAAAGTTGATGGGGCAAGGCTCCCTTGTCCAAAGGGCAGAAGAACTGGGTCTGTTGCTGCCAAGGGTGTAGGATCACCACTCAGATGGACTAGAAGAATGGTGCTGTCTGAAGCCAAGGGAATAGAGTTAACACCCTAGAGGGTCTGAAAGTTGGAGCTGAAGCCTAGGGCTTTAGGGTCTCTACCCAGATCCAGAGGGTATGGCCAATGCCCAGAATATGGAGCGGAGAAGGGCCATTGCCTAGATAGTCTCAGAGAATAGAGGATTCTTTTCAAGCCTTGGGAACTAACGTGAATTGTTCTGTTGGATTTGTTTTACTTGCTTGGTGCCCATTAATATTTCTTTTTCTACAATTTCTGCCTTTGGGATGGGAATGTCTATGTGTGACTGTTCCACCACTGAACTTTGGAAACAGAGAACTTGTATTCTGGATTTCACAGGTACACAGATGAAGTGGAATTTGGGCACAGAAGTTTTGGACTCGGAGTTGGTTTAGGCCTTTGAGGGTAATACAATGGGGTGAATGTGGTTTACATATGGCAAGAACATATGATTTGGGGGCCAAAGCATGGGATTTGAAATGTATCCCCCTAAAGTTTGCGTCTACTTGGCCAGACGGTGATTGGCTAGACCATGATTTTCAGTATTATATATTAGACTCCATTTTTGTCATCTGATGCAGTTACCTTATGTATTGTTAAACTGACATGGAGGCTGCATCTGACCTCCAGTGAGTCTACAAGGGGAAAGGAGAATCCAACTCATCATCAGGCCAAGGCTGATTCCTATGAGGCTGAGGTCAGATATGCCTCCACCTTCCAACCTTCCTTACCAATTCTGATACCAACTGTACTGCCCATAACACTCTCTACTTCTCAACTGGATTTGATCACTCATTACAGCAGTCACACAGAATTCACAAACCATGGTCAAGTCTATGGACTTTACAAGGGAAGGTGAAAATTTAGGATCACAAGTGTTCAGTTCTTTGGTAAGGATAGCCTCTCTCCTCTATGCCCACAGGCTGGCCTTTCTCTGACCCTAGGCCCCTTGGCCTGGCCTTGCTCTATTAGCACTGCTGATAAATGCCCAATGGGCACTCCATGCCACTATAAGCTTCAGCACAATGGTTCTCAGCTCTGTCTCTGTGGGTCAGCAAACCTAGCTCTCCAAGTAAGTGCCTGAAGGTACCCCACTCCACAAGCAGCATTCTGTCCAAAGGCACTTGATCATGAGCTGAGAAGCCCATTGTGCTGCCTTATTCTCTGACTCTTGGTTCTACTACTATCACTTGTCTGGTATCACCACTTTCTGTTGCTGAACCAAAGAGGTTAAATGTGCAGGGACCTGGGGGTCCAAAGGGATGTGTTCCACTCCTGGGTCTTCTTCGTTGATGGTAGAAAGATTCCCTTATTCCTGTTTCTGAGATGGTTCACTTTACAGTCATGTTAGAGTTCCATGTTTTTACAACTACAGTGAACCCTATTAATAATCATTCACAACTGAATCATATAATCCTTTTGGCATCTTTTCCCACCTTCTCTTACCCAGATCCATCAGGGAAAAAGTCTTTATTGGGAATTACAAAGATGACACTGAAGGGTAATCACTGGGCTGCTAACTGTAAGGTCAGCAGCTCAAACCTACCAGCAGTTCCATTGGAGAAAGAGGATGCTTTCTGCTCTCATAAATATTTGTTGTTGTTGTTAAATACCATGGAGTTGGTTCCAACTCATAGTGACCCTGCACAGGGTTTCTGAGGCTGTAAATCTTTATGGGAGCAGAAAGCCTCGTCTTTCTCTTGCGGAACCAATGGTAGTTTCGAACTGCTGAGCTTGAGGTTGGCAGCCCGACTCATAACCATTACGCTACCAGAGCTCCTTCAAAACCCCTAGACAGGATAGCTATGATTAGGAATTGACTTGATGGTAGTGAGTGTGAGAAGGGTAGGAGTAATTCATTGTGCTGTAGCTGCAAATCCTAACATCTATGATGTTGATGAGTCAGAATTAGAGGCAGTTATGTGAATGAGCTAGGACATTAGGGGGCTTCCAAAAGTTCATGAAAAACATAAAATTAAAATAACAAGGATTTTTTCCACAAACTTTGTGAAGCCCCTTGGTACAATCTACAAGAACAGGTACAATCTTGAATCAATCTCTGTTGAGATGTCATAGAGATTAAACAAGCAAACAGAGACCAGAGGGACCTCCTACCCCTATGGAAAGAGTTTAGTGAAGTGCCTCCTTGGGACCTGGGGTCTCTGTGCTGAGAATCTTCTTGTTTCAGAGGAAAACTGATATCAAGACTTATGGTAATCTCCAAGGGACACCAGGCCCACAGGTGTTGAGAGGAGACAAGAATTTTCCTCCTAAACTGTCAACCAACAGTGAGAGAAAGCTTTCCCTTAGAGCTGGCTCCCTGAATTCAGACTTATAGCCTCCTAAACGTTGAAAAAATAAACTGTTTGCTAAGGCCATCCACTTGTATTTCTTTTATAGCAGCATTCGATAACTACAACAAATGGCAGAAGGTCTACATATATGGACTACAGCCAACTCCACTTTGCTGAAGTTCTGATGACTGCAAACTGGTGACCAGAATGAGAAATGGAGATCATGGAGTAAGGGCCCCATAAGCCTTACTAAGGAGGCTGGATTTCTTAAAATTGCCATTTGGGTACATAGTTGATAGCTATGTGATAGGTATGTTAATGTTTTATTGCATTGGATCTTCATCACAATCCAGTTTGAAATAGTCTTATTTCTATTTCACAGTAAGGAAACCGACATGCAGAGAAGTTAAGTGGCTTGCCTAGAGTTGCCTGATTCCAGCTTCTATGTACTGTGTATCCTGCCTTGAGTGTGCAGAGGCACCAAACCAAGTAAGACTGACAGTGACTCCAAGCTAGCTTCTTGCATGTCCATTGCTTCAGCTCTGATCTAGGGATACCCACTGCAGCTTAAGGTCTAAACCTTCTCTCAGCTTTCAGCCCAGTCCAGCACTAAATGATGCTGGGAAGCCTGTAGCCTAGCAGCAGGTTGAAGTCAATCTTTGTAGAAGGAGGGATTAATTAGAAGACCTGCTGGCTATATAATCCTTACTTTCTACACAAAGAGCAGGTACTGGAAGTCCACCTGCTGCTCAGGACCAGGAGAGCCTGGTATGGTAGGTGGCAAAGAGCCTGGTGTGGTAGGTGGCAAAGGAGTTGATCTGCAGGTTGTGTTTTCAATAATAATGGGGACACTGATCTAAGCTAGTTTCATGGAATGCCTGTCCCATGCTGGGCCTCAGTCAAAGTGCATCACATTTGTTATCTTATCTAATACTCATGACAACTCCATGAGGCCAATTACACTGAGTCTGCAGATGAAGGAACTGAAGCTCAGATTATCAATGTTATATGCAAAGCAAGTGTGTTGGATTCCAAATCCCATGCCCTGCAACCTGCCTTGTGTTCAGGAATATAGTTCCAATCTGTCAAATCTGGATCTTCATCCTCCATCAACTTGTAATGGCTCAAAAACCATTACCCAAATATGTTGGAAATGACTCAACAGTACTGGATGGAATAAACAAGTCAAGTAAAGAGTAGTTTGATCTATATGGCACCAAAAAAGCACTTTTCAACAGTCATCTTTCATTCATTTATTTATTCACTTATCTCCTCGTCCATTAATTCACTCACCCACCCACCCACCTACCCATCCATCCCTCCATCCCTCCATCCATCCATCCATGACTCAATCATTCACTTAAACAGTTAACCAATATTGTCGGTGTACCCGTTAGCAGCTAGGTTCTATGCTAGGCCCTAGGGAGGGAGAACACAAAGATGAGTAAGACCTAGTCCTTGCCCATTCACAGGAGGCAACTACATGGTTACCATTTTAAAGGTACAACACTTCTGAGTGTGTTTGTGTTAATGAGCTGTGGGAAATTGGAACAAGTGAAGACTCTTGGAGAAATGCCACTCAAGGTCGAGGTGTCATAAGTCTGATGAACCTGGATATCGATGAGTCCATGCCTCTTGACAACTTCCTTCTCTGTTTCCTTCTAGTCCATTGCTCTTACTGATGTCAAATCTATTCTTCCTAGTACATAATTTGGTTCAGGGAGCAGATGTCATAAAGTGGCAAAACACAGGTGAATTTTGAGGTTGCAAATCAGAATTCTAGTTAGAATTATCTTGCAATGGGATATACACTAATAGGTATAGTGTCTTCCATCAGCTTGAGGATAACACATCTTCAGAGAATGAAGTGATAGTTGGGCTCATACCACAACTAAATTTACACATAACAAGGGCATATCAAGAGGAGAGATGAGCATGCACAAAGGAAGACCCACAGACACTCATGTGTACACAAACTTCAGAGCTAACACAAGCCACCATCCATAATCTGCAAATCTAAAATCCAACCTCCATAATGCTATGGACCCCTCCCTCCCAGATAATCATTTATTTTATGACAGATCTGAGATGATCTGATAAAAAAGTGTCTATAATTTTTATTTTCCCATTTTGTATGAATGAATACGCTTCATGGCAGAATACTCAAGGGTTTGGTTGAGCTGTTTTCTCAGACCCTGTTGGGTATTCTAGGCATAATCAGGTGAATTACAACATCACCTTTCTAAAAATTATAATTCCAAATGTCAAAATATCTTTGGTTTAGAGTAAAATATTTTGGTCTGTATTGATAACAGTTATTATTGATTGCCACCACCAATCTGTCCATTTTTTGGACTGTAGTAGCTTTGTGCCATTTTGATGCTGGTAACTATGGCAGGGGCATGTCAAATATCAGCAGGGTCACCCATGGTGGACAGGTCCCAGTGGAGCTTTCAGACTAAGACAGACTAGAGAGGAAGGCCTGATGATCTACTTTGGAAAAGTACCAATAAAAATCTAATGAGGTTGGTCCAAGATGGTGGACTAGGCTGCGACATGATCCAGATCTGTGATAACAAAGACTTTTGAGAAACCAAATGAAATGGATACAATGACAATCCTGGGATACAGAGTTTCAGAGGAAAGGATAAAGAAGTTGCTCAAATACTAAATGATAGTAAGAGATTGAATGAACACAGTGAACAGAAAGTGGCAAATACAACTGGCACCGCACAGTCATGATGAATTATTGCAAGCAGCATTCCAATCTAGCAGGAACCAGATAAACAACACTGCTTGTCCAGAACTGCACCAGCACCCACCTCGGGAACAGGTGATCCAAATGATGTAATCTCTACCCAGAATCTTGCACAACCTTCTGGAGACCAGAAGTGTAGCCTCCACTTCTTGGGGTTGGGTCAAATCCCCCACAACATCCAGTACTGTGATGCTTTCATTTTCATTTTCTTTATCTTTTTTCTTAATTTTCCCCCCTCTTATCCCTGTTCCTTCTCTTCTGTTTTCTTTTTTTCTTTCTCTTTCCTTGTCCTTTTCCATTTTTGACCCCACAGAGCAGACAGCAACCCCACAACCTCCTTGATTAGCAGTGCCCATATCCCACCCCTCCCCAATCGACATGGAGTAAACGCTGTGTTCCCAACATACCCGCGTATGCCAGCACAGGGCTGCTTTACTGGTTTTATCTTCTTTCTACTTCTTCCCTTTCTCCATCCTCCTTTTCTCTTTCTCTTATCCCTACCCTTTTTTGGTCCCCTAGAGCAGGTATCAGCTACCCCACCTCTGCAGTCAGCTGTGCTTATCCTAGCCCTCCATGGATAACAGTCACAGAATGACTTCCATATTCCTGTGGCAGACCTGTTTGACAGTTAATGTTTGCATCAGTACTGTGCTGTGTTAATTTTTTAAAAATCCTTTTTTATTTTTCTTTTTTCCTTCCTTCCTTGTCTTCCCTCTCCCTTTTCCCCCCCATTCCTCTCACTTCCCCTTTTGATTTCTGATAGTGCACAGCAGGTGTCCACCCCTGTCAACTTAACAGTCAGGAGCTCCCACCCTTGACCCCCTACATTTGGCAGTACTTCAGCTAGACTGTAGTGCCCACCCCTGACCCTCTGCATTTGCCAGTACTGCAGCTGGACTGTAGCACCCACCCCTGACCCTCTGCATTTGCCAGTACTGCAGTTGGACTGTAGTGCCCACCCCTGACCCTCTGCATTTGCCAGTACTGGAGCTGGACTGAGCACTGTATTGCTGCTTCAGCTATTCGGCACCGAGCACTTGTACTAATCCTGTGCTGCCTTTGTGTTTTTTCCTTTTTTTACCCTTCTTCTCATTTTCTTGGTATTTTTTCTTATTTTAGTCCCTTCTTCTCATTTTCTTGGTATTTTTTCTTATTTTAGTCACCTTTTTCCCCAACTTATTTTCCCCAATAGTTTTAGACCAAGACCCAGCCATAGTCACTACCCACTAGCAAAGATGTCTCTTTGAAGACTAAGGTATACCTGACCCAAGCCTGCCCACTAGCAAAGATGTCAGCTTGAAGACTAAGGTATGCCTGACCCAAGCCTGCCCACTAGCAAAGATGTCAGCTTGAAGACTAAGGTATGCCTGACCCAAGCCATGATATTTTAAATAACCTCATATGCGTGCAAAAGCTGGGTAATGAATAAGGAAGACTATAGAAGAATTGATGCTTTTGAGTTTGGTGTTGGAGGAGGGTATTGAAAGTGTCACGGGCTACCAAAAGAACCAACAGATCTGTGTTGGAAGAAGTGCAGCCTGAGCACTTCTTGGAGGCCAAGATGGCTAAACTCCATCTCTCATACTTTGGACATATTGTCAGGAGGAACCAGTTGCTGGAGAAGGATATCAAGTTTGGTAGGGTGGAGGGTCAGAGAAAGAGAGGAAGACTCCCAGCAAGATGGATTGGCCAAGTGGCAGCATCAATGGGCTCAAGTGTGGCAACAATAGTGAGGTTGGCCTAGGATCGGGCAGTGAGTTGGTGCTAACTCAATGGCACCTAACAACAATAACCAAATACACCTAAGACAGGTGGTAAGCACCTTAGTGCTACCAAACTAGTGAAAAGTAGCAAGCTCACCTTACAGCCCAGATATATTAAAACAAAACAAATAAAAGTAAGGTGAAGTGAGCCAATATACAACCAACAAATTAATAGAATAACACCATAATGTCTTGTAGATAATAGACAACTTCAAATCACATGAAAAAAAAAACACAAACAACAGGATAAGATGGCTCAAACAAGTGACCAAAACACAGAGCTAGAAACCTTTTAGAGGAAGAAATGCTATTGGAATTACCTGATAAGGAATTCAAAAGAATTTTATTTAAATACTTTCAACAGACTGAGACTAGATCAAAGAAAACATAAAACAAGGAAAGCACAGGATAAATTAAAGAAGAATTCAGGAAAACACAGTAAGAATAAATTGAGAAAATAAATAGAAAACTAGAAACCATACGAAAACAACAAATAGAAACTCAGATGATTAACACTGAAATTTTAGAAATAGATAACACATTGGAAAGGAAAAGAAATAGTCTCAAATCACTGGGCAATGGAATTATCAAAATTGAAGATAAATCTTTTAATATTAATCTGTTAGAGGAACAATCAGAAAAAAAAAATAGTGAAAAACAATGAAGAAAGCCTAAAAATTATGTTGGATATTATCAACAGGAGTAATTTATATGTTTTTGGAATTCCAGAAAAGGATGAAAAAAAAAGCACTCAAAAAAATGTTGAAGAGTTACTGTAAGAAAATGTCCCTCATATCATGAAAGACAAGAAGATACGTATTCAAGAAGTTCAATGAATCCCAAAAGTAAATTACCAAGACATATTATAGTCAAACTTTCTAAAAAAAAACACCCATAAAGTATGAATCTTGAATACGGCTTGGTAAAAGTGAAGCTACTGAAAAAGGACAACCAATAAGACTACCCTTTAATATCTTTACAGAATCCATGCCAGGAAAGCAATGGGGAGATATAAATAAAACACTAAAAGAAAAAAAAAAAATGCCAACAAAGGATATTTCTCACCAAAATAAACATTGGATATTTATCACCAAAATAAAAAGGAAACTATAAAATGTACATAAACACTAAAATAAAAGCAATGAAAGAAATGATAATAAAAATCCATAAACAAAGTTAACTAAGCACAGAAAAATATATAGAACAAAGAAACCATGAATATCATTTACACATACACAAAACCCTCAGCAAAATTATAACAGAAAATTCATACCTATCTATAATTATTGTTGTTGTTGTTGCTAAGTGCCATGAGTTGGTTCCTACTCATAGTGATCCTGTATAGGGTTTCTGAGGAGCGGCTGGTGAGTTTGAACCACCAGCCTTGTGGTTCAAACCAATCTCGAGGTCCAGTATTTTTTCCTACAATACCACATAGTCAATGTAAATGGATTAAATGCACCAATCAAGAGGTAGAGAACAGTAGCATGAATAAGAAAGCATGGCCCATCAATACGATGTCTACAAGGCACACACAATGGGCACAATGTCAAAAACAAACTAAAAAACAAAGGATGGCAACACATATATATCAAGTAAATGATGTAACAAAAAAAGAGTACGGGTGAAAATATAAATTTCTAATAAAATAGACTTCAAGATAAATACCAGCAAAAGAGACAAGGATGTACACATATAAATGATTAAAGGGCCAATTCAAATAGAAGACATAATGATAATAAATATCTATGTCCTGAATGAAAAAGTCCCTAAATACATCAGTCAAACTTGAACAGAATTGAAAAGAAAAATACACAACTCTTCAATAATAGTAGGATATTTTAATATATGCCTTTTAGTTAAAGCACAGAACAAACAGAAAAACTCAGCAGATACAAAAGATCTAAACAAGATAATCAACCAACTATACTCAACACTCTACTCAATAATGGTCCCAGTGTGCATGGAACATTCTCCAGAATAGACCATACGCTCATCCACAAAGCAAGTTCTCAGTGCATTTTAAAACATAAAAATGCTACAATGCTATAAATTTAGATATGCTATAAATTCAGAAATATATCACAATGCTATAAAATTAGAAACCAACAAGAGGGAGATCAAGGGGGGAAAGCACATAGATGGAAAATAAACAACACCCTGCTTACAAATGATTAATAATAAAAGAAATAAAAATGAAAATTAAAAATTCCTTCAATCAAATGAAAATGGAAACACAATATACCAAAATCATTGGGACACAACAAAAGCGGTGTTCAGGAGATAATTTATAGCAATAAATGCACACATCAAAAAAGAAGAAAGAGACAAAATCAACACCTGAACCTACCATCGCCAATAATTAGAAAAAGAAAAGCAAAAAGCCTTAAACTAAAAGAAAGGAAATAAGAAAGACTCACACAGAAATAAATGAAACAGAAAATAGAAAAACAGTAGAAAGTATTAAGAAGATTAGAAGGTGGTTCTTTGAAAGGGTTGACACATAAAATTGACAAACCAATGGCAAAATTTAACTAAGGAAAAGAACAGATGGAAATAAATATGAAATGAAATGGGCTACACCGCAGCTATTTAGAACCAACTAAAATAAAAAGAATAATAACAGATAATATGAAGAACTGTACTCCAACAAATCAAGAAAAAATACACAAATTTCTAGAAGCACACTACTTACCAAATGAACACAATCTGAGGTAGAAAATTTGAACAAAGTCATTACAAAAAGCTTGAATAAGTCATTAAAAAAAAACAACAACAACAAAAAAAAACACTCCCCGCCCCTCCTGCCCCCCCATACACACAAAAAACAACAACAAAAAAGTCCTGGTCCAGATGGTTTCACTGGCAAATTCTACCAAGCAGAGAAGAGCTAACACTAATTTTACTCAAACTATTACAGAATATAGAAAAGGATGGACTACCCTGAACTCATTCTGGGAAGAAAGTATAGCCTTGATGCCAACACAAGGAAAAAAACAAAACAAACTTAAACTCACTGCTGCTGAGTTAATTCCAACTCATAGTAATGCTGTAGGACAGATGGGTTTGGGGGACTAAATTGTTATGAGAGCTGACAACTTCATCTTTCTTTTGAAATCAGATAAATATGCCACTAAAAATGAAGATTATAGACTACTATGAGTCCTGTTATAGTGCTGTAGGATAAGCACTGATCCACAAGGTTGGTTTGAACCACAAGGTTGATGGTTCAAACTCACCAGTTGCTCCTCAAAGACCCTATACAGGGTCAACTATGACTCAAAGGCAGCACTTAACAACAAGAACAACTACCTCATCAATATAGATGTAAAAACTCTCCACAGAATACCAGGTATGCAAGGATGGTTCAACATTAGAAAACCAATCAATATAATCCACCACCTAGATAAAGGAAAAGAACCACATGATTGTATCAACTGATGCAGAAAACGCCTTTGACAAAATCCAACACCCACTGTTGATAAAAATACTCAGCAAAATAGGAATAGAAATTAAATTCCTCAACACAGTTAATGGCATACACACAAAAACAATAACCAACATCATTCTCAACCCAGAGAGACTGAAAACCAAAAAGGGATGCATGCCTCTTTTCAGCACTCCATCTAACAGTGCATTGGAAGTCATCCTCAGAACAATTTGGCACAAAAGAGAAATGAAGGGCATCCTGGTGTGACACTGTGGGTTAATGTACAGGACTGTGAAGTCAGTCTAAACCACAAGGTCAGCGGTTCAAGCCCACCAAGCACTCCTCAGAAACCCTATACAGGGTTGCTATGGATTTGAACTGACTCCACGGCACTTAACAACAACAACAACAACAAACTGGCAAAGAAGAAGTTAAACAGTCTCTATTAGCAGATGACATGATCCTATACATACAAAATCCCAGAAACTAAGCAAAAAATTACTTAAACTACAAGAAAGATTCAGAAAAGTGACCGAGTATCAGATCAACATAGAAAATTCAGTTGGATTCCTCCACACTAACAAAGGAAACCCTGGGGAAAAATTTCAGGAAAACAATACCATTTATAATAAACACACAAAAATCGAAACAAAGAAAACAACAAAACACTACTGCAAGAAGCCTACATGGATGGAAGAATATAGCAAGCTCATGGTTTTGGGGATTGTCGAGTACCATTGAGTTCGTTCCAACTTATAGCACCCCTGTATAGGGTTTCTGAGGAGTGGCTGGTGAGCTTGAACCGCCGACCTTATGGTTCAAACCAACCTTGCAGTCCAGCACATTAATCCCCAGTGCCACACCAGGACCCCAAAGAAGAACAAAATCAGAGGCCATATAGTCTTTGATTTCAAAACGTACTATGAAGCTACAGTGATCAAACCACCTGACATTGCTACAATGAAAGACTCATAGATCAAAGGAACAGAATTGAGGATGCAAAATTAAACCCATGCACTCATGGACAGCTGAACTTTGACAAAGTGCTGAAAACACAAGCAGAAGAAGTAATCTCTTTTTTAAATGGCACTGCAAAATTGGATGTCCATTAGTTGAAGAATAAAACGGGATGCATATGTCTCACCATATACAAAACAAATTCAAAATGGACCAAAGACCTAAATGTAAAACTTAACATTATAAATATCATCAAAGAAATATATATATAGTTGCAAACTTAGTGATTCTGATTAGTTGTTGTTGTTGTTGTTGTTGTATACTGTGGAGTCGGTTCTCACTCATAGTGACCCTATACAAGGTTTCTGAGGCTGTAAATACTGAAGGGAGCAGAAATATGATACATGGCATAAATGCATTTTCAAACAGATCTAAAAATGTATAAAGAGCAGAAGACAAGCTAGATGACTGGAATCTTCTAAAATTCAACATTTGTGTGCATCAAAAGACTTCCACTAAAGAATAAAAAGAGAAACTACAGACTGAGAAAAGTTTTTGGCAATGACATATCAAATAAGGGACAAATCTCTAAAATTCAGTGAAAATTTCAACATACTAACTACAAAAAACAAAATCCAATTAAAAAATGAGTAGAGAGCATGAACAGACTCTTAATCAAAGAAGACATTTAGGCAGTCAACAAACGCATGAAGAAATGTGTGTAGATCATTATTCATCAGAGAGATGCAAATCAAAAACAATAATAAGATATCACATTACCCTAATATTAATAGCAAAGTTTAAAAAAACAAACCAGAAAACAACAAATGTTGCCAAGAGTATGGAGAGATTGGGCCCCTCATTACTGCTGGTGGAATTATAAAATGATGAAACCATTATGGAACAAGGCATGGCACACTTCCTTAAAAAAGGAAACTAGACATAGCATCTGATCCATCAATCCCAGTTATATATGCTAGAGATATAAGAACCGTGACATGAACAGATACATACAAACACCAGTTCATTACAGCAGTCTTCACAACGGCAACAAGATGGAAACAACCTAACTGCTCATCATTGGATGCAAGGATAAACAAACTGCAGTACCTACACTGGACTATTACACAATGCTAAAGAATAAAGACACATCTGTAAAGCACCGTATAACATGGATGAATCTAGAAGACATTATGCTGTATAAAATGAGTTAATTGCAAAAGGACAAATACTGTATGAGACCACTACTTTAAAAAGTCAAGGAAAGGTTTACACATAGAAAGAAACACTCTTTCAAGCTTACCAGGAATTGCAGGGCAAAGGAGGACAAATCATTAACTAGAAGGTGGCTGGCTGGCTGGTTGGCTGTGTGCCATGGAGTCAGTTCCAACTCATAGTGACCCTGTATAGGGTTTCTAAGACTGTAAATCTTTATTAGAGCAGAAAGCCTCATATTTCTCTGGAGGGGTGCCTGGTGAATTCAAACTGTTGACCTTGTGGTTAGCAGCCCAATGTGTAACCCACTATGCCACTGGGGCTTCATAACTAGAGGGTGGACACGTAATAACTAAGGGAAAGGAAAAGTCAATATACACTAAGGACAAGGTCAGTATTCAATGATCAAGGCAACAAAGGCAGATACTGTTACAAACCCAATCCAGCAATACCATTAACCGCAACAATCTACAAGTGGATAAACAGATGGACACTCAATCGGAACAAGGGTGGGAAGGCAAATGGTAGTACACTCAAGACAGAAGTTTGACAGAGGATATGTCTACATATGTATTCATATTGCTGCCAATATATCGATGAAGATAGCGCAGCATACAAGCGGCAAAGTTATGAACACTTCTTAGCCAAACCCAAACACTTTGAGGGTATGAGTCTCTGGGTCTGGATCTGAGCACTGTAGTATCAGAGGACACCACGGTCAATTGGCATAACGTAGTCCACAAAGACACTGGTGAGTAGTGACTGGGGCCTTAAAAGCTCATGAGTGGCCATCTAAGATGGAATTTTGGATCTCTCCGTGTCCAGAACAAAGAAAGAGTAAAGAAAATCAAAGACGCAAGAACAAACAAGTAATACAAACCCCAGTATTTATAACCTTGCTACCAGTCCTGGTGTGGCACTGTGGGTTAATGTGCTGAACTTCAAAGTTGGTTTGATCTGCAAGGTCAGTGGTTCACGCTCACCAGCCACTCCTCAGAAACCCTATGCAGGGTGGGTCACAATGGGTCGGAACTGACTCAACGGCACCTAACAACAACAGCCAGTAGAACTAGATGCTTCCAGGCTGCCACTGCTAAGCACTCTGAAAGGTATCACAATACAAGGTACTGGCTTGTTGTTGTTAAGTACCGTGGAGTCGGTTCTGACTCATAGTGACCCTGCATGGGGTTTCCAAAGCTGTGAATCTTTACGGGAGCAGAACGCCTCATCTTTCTCCCAGGGAACCGCTGGTAGTTTTGAACTGCTGACCTTGAGGTTGGCAGCCCGACTCGCAACCACTATGCTACCAGAGTGGGGAAAAACTATGAAACAGAACTCAAAATCACAAAAGACCAGCCTTACTGGGCTGAGAGAGACTGGGGGAACTCCTCTGACTATGTCATCTTTTAGTCATGTTCAAGCCTGGGACTGAACTCAACTTTCAGACTGACATATAAGGTGAACAGTAACACCAGAGGTACACAACCCTGGGAGCAATCAACCACAGAAGATGGAAAGGGCAGCGTTTGCCCAGAGATAGAGCTCAGAAGGCATGAAGGGAGAGGAAAGACGGAGAAATGGAAACAGCAAACAGAGGTGAGAGGTGGAAAAGCACTGTTACATTGTGAGGACTGCAAACAAACTCACAGACAAACTGTGTACAGATTGCTGCATGAAACACAAATGTGCTCTAGAAAGTTCACCCAAATCACAATCGCAACTTTCCAATAAAAGAAAACCTAATGGCTAACAACAGAATGGTATGGGAAAGGGAATGTTTTCTTCCATGAGACATGACTTGCAGCCAATGGACAACACCTGACAACAGCAGTAATGCTGACTGAGGCCTTACATTCTAGATACTGCTGTAAGCACTTAAATAAGTCACTCTTCCCGAGAACCCAACGTGGTGAGTAGCGTTATCAACTTTCATTTACAGAGATGAGGAAACTTATGTACTACGAAGTTAATAATTAATCAGATCTGCACATCTTGTTGTTGTTAAGTACCATCGAGTCGATTTCAACCCATAGGTATAGGGTTTCCAAGAAGCAGCTGGTGATCTCGAACCACCAACCTTGCAGTTCAAACGACTTTGCAGTCTGACGCATTAGCCCACAGTGTCACACCAGGACTCTCTTATATAGATTATACATTACACATTATATAATCTATTATATAGAATGGCGCTGTGGCTAATGTGCCTGACTACAAAGCCGTTTGAACTGCAAGGTCAGTCAGTAGTTCAGGCTCACCAGTTGCTCCTTGGAAACCCTATACAGGGTCACTATGGGTCGGAACCAACTCTACGGCACTAAACAACAACAAAGATAATATTTCTATTATAGAATATAACAGTTTTATAACATAGTATAAAATACATTATGCTAGCCCATGTGTGTTGTTGTTGTTATGTGCCGTAGAGTCGGCTCTGACTCATAGCAACCCTGCACAGGGTTTCCGAGGCTGTAAATCTTTGCGGGATCAGAAAGCCTCATCTTTCTCCCGTGGAACAGCTGGTAGTTTCGAACTGCTGACCTTGCGGCTCACAGCCCAATTTGTAACCACTACACTCCCAGAGCGCCTTAGCCCAAGTGTAGATGCTATAATTATAAGTAAGAGCAAATATGGTTGATTTATTATTTGCTCACAATTCTTTCTTCCTTCCTTCCCCTCTCTTCCTATGGCCCCTCTTTAAAAGAAGACAATATTTACCATCCCACCCCTGTTGGACTTGTTTTAGCCAATGGTATATTAGTAGTAGCAACATGAGCAGAGGCTGTAAATGTATTTTTTTAGTTTGGCTTGGCCTCTTATATTCATATGATTTATCAGGACAAAAGAATGCTTCAGAATAAAAGACCAGCAGAATAGACAGGAGTCTAATCCACAGTCTGAAGCCGAACTGCCCCAGCCAACTGGTCATAATTGTGGAGAAGAAAAATAAAAGTTGGTGATTGTAAACCACTTAAAGATTTAGGGATTGATGGTTAGGCAGTATTTTCAGCTAACACAGAAAGTCATTTGAATTTCTTGGGCATGTGGTGGATAATGAAGCCTGTTCTGAGATGAGGCTATAAAGTTGCCCTTGGTCATTTTGGGAAGTGGCCTGAAAACAATGTAAAAGATTTTGGATTTCATCCTGACACCAATGGGAATTCTTTAAATGCTTCTATTTAGGGAAATAAAAAATTACATGACTTCTAATTTCTATGTTGGAGTCTGGTGTGGCACTGTAGGATAAAGCACAGGACCACAAGGTTGGTTTGAACTTCAAGGTTGGTGGTTGAAACCCACCAGCCAGCCACTCCTTTAAACCACAGGGAAGAAGCAGGACAACGGTTGTTGCATGGAGAGGGGTTGCAATCACTGAGATGAAACAACATTTATGATTTATTAAATGTAAAACTGATTATATCTTCCCTGTAATTCACTTAATTCACAATAAAAAGTTAAAGAAAAAGAAAGTAAAAGAAAAGATTTCTAGCCTTTGAAACCGTATGGGGTACTTTGACTTTATCCTTTAAGGTTGCTATGAGTCTGTGAAGAATGCTATCTTAGCTTCATGCATTTCTCTCTCATTTCACATATGAGATCTGTAGCTTTACATTTATTTCTAAAACTTGATTTGTGTTAATTTCTGTCACTGAATTCTCTACTTCCTGAGAGACAGTGTCCTTTTTATCTGATCGTTGGATGTCAGCATTAGCACAGCCTCTGATTCATTCTGCTGCTCAATAGAATCTGCTAAAGGAAAGAATGCTGTAGAATGATTGTTTAGATAGCAGTGAGGACAATAGATTGTTTTGGTTGCCTAAAGCACACCCGAACAGAACGAATCCTTCTTCCATACATCAGCCCTTTCAACTCCCATTTGCTTTCTCTGAGACTTTGCCAAGACAGATCTCTCGTGAAGCAACGGTTACTGGGAACGCGTTATCAATCTGTTATTAGCAAGTAGGAAATATGACCTCAACATAGTGCAATATGGTCAATCTGGATGGCAGGTGTTCATTCCATGTCCCTCAACATCTATACTATAATTTTACAATCCAAAAGCTGCCCATAATTGAAAGAGGATGAAACATCTGCACGTTGCAAACTCTCTAGACAGGTTGTCTATACCCTCACCTTCAAAATCGATGCACAAGAAATGAAAGTTCTTGAACAGCAGAAATAGTGGCTGGCTGATGAATACACTGTTAAAGTCCCTTCCTTGTATTAAGCAAAAATTGTCTGCATTTTCTTTGGGAGTGACTGGGAATCTGGGACCCAGCAATGAGAGAGGATGTAGGAAAGAAAAATTGATGGCTTCATTTCCAGTGCATTTCTATGAGAAAAAGACAGCCATCTCCCACATGGTGGTGGTGGTGATGATTTTCCGTGGAGTTGGGTCTGACTCACAGCGACCCTGTATAGTGTATCCAAGGCTGTATGTCTTTACGGGAGAAGAAAGCCAGGTCTTTCTCCCGCTGAGTGACTGGCAGTTTCAAACTAGGTTAGCAGCCGAGGTTGTAATCACTACACTACCAAGGCTCCTTTTTAGGTTGTCAAGTTGTTGTTGTTAAGTGCCATTGAGTCAGTTCTGACCCACAGTGGCCCTTTATAGTGTTTCTGAGGAGTGGCTGGTGAGCTTGAACTGCCAACCTTTTGGTTCAAACCAACTTTGCAGTCCAGCACATTAACCCATAGCACTACACCAGGATTCTGGGCTCCTTATTACCCGTATGGTGCTGGTGGTGGTAGTGGTGTGCTGTGGAGTTGGTCTGACTCACAGCGACCCTCGATAGGGTTTCTGAAGGCTGTACATCTTTACAGAAGCAGAAAGCCTCATCTTTCTCCCACAGAATAGCTGGTAGTTTCAAACTGCTGACATTGAGGTTAGCAGCCTGAATCATAACCACTGCACTACCAGAGCTCCTTTATCACCCAAATGTTGTTGTTGTTGTTAAGTGCCGTTGAGTCGGTTCCGACCCATAGTGACCCTGTACAGGGTTTCCGAGGGAAATAGGATTTATAAAATGGTTAAATGAATACATTAAGTAATTCATCAATATCCTAGGATGGTCATAGAATGGAAGCAAGTATCCGAATAAGGTGAAATCAGGGGGAGTTGAGAGTAGTGAGCATAAAGGCAACATGGAGAAATTGGGTGGGAAATGGGCAGCAGGCAAGTAGAATGCTGAGAATTATGGGAGCTAAACTCATTAAGATCCCCAAATCAACAGCAATGATACCAAAGAGAGGCTACATTGAGGAGAGCAGAAAAATCAAGTTGGTGATAACCCACATTGATGAGGACATGGCGGGAGGAGAAATTAGCCCAGTTACATTGGAAGGCATTTTAGCGTTGCTTCTGAACATGTCAGTTGCTATTGTCACCTCGTGTCAAGTTGGTTCCAACTCATAGTGTCCCTGTATAGGGTTTCTGAGGAGCAGCTGGAGGATGTGAACCACGGACCTTGTGGTTAGCAGTCCAGTGCTTGTCCTACAGTGCCACACCAGGCATACACATCTACAGTGACATGGCAATTCTGTTTCCCAGAATACAGAAGTGTCCACCCAGGTGACAAGGAAGGCAGGCACACTGTGAGAAGCTTTGTGCCATGTTGTTTGTCATAGCAAAAAGCTGGAGTCCTAGCTTTCCATGGCTAGAGTATGTACTAAAATTGGATGCAGTCATTTGTGAAACAGTATGCAACAATGAAAAGACCTCTGTGATGGTAAATTTGATGTGTCAACTTGCCTAAGCTATGGCTCCTAGTGGTATGGCAAAATACCAGACGAGTTGCTATTCCGTAATGTAATCTGATACAAACAAATCACCTTTCATGATGTGATCCAGCATAACGTCATCCATTGAAAAGAGAGGTTTTTAGGGTGTTTTCTGTCTTCAGACTGTCGGTAATTTGGTAGAACGTGTTCTCACTTCATTCTGCACTTCTGGGATTCAAGATTGCAGAACTCTCCAGTCTGTTTCTTTGTTTTTTTCTTTACGTTTTTATTGTGGATTGAGTGGAAGTTTACAGAGCAGATCACCAGTTTTACATTCAACAAATCATATAACTTGTTTCAACACAATGGTTACATTCCCTTCCATATACTATCAGTTAACAGTATTTCTCTCTATTCACATTAGCTCTTTAAAAAAAAAAAGCACTCAGGCATACCTTATAATTTACACCACCAAAGGGCACATTCTCTTAGTCCCTCTCTTCCCATGCATCTAGAGTCCTCAGCTGCCCCCCCTCTCTATGTGCCCATCTCTGCCTCCGTCTCTGGTGTCTCTGCTTCTCTGGATAGGGTCCTGCATTCCACATGTGCTCTTCTCCCTTGATGGTCCTAGGATCCTCTGTTTCTGGACTGTAAGATTAACTGATCCCCCATTTTTGTTACAAAACTTCTTCCTTTACAATTGTGACAGTCGCAATCAGTCATGATAACAATTACTCACTATTGAATCATAAGAATCTTATCCCCATCTCTTTTAACCAGTCCTATCTAGACAAGATGACAACTATTCAGTGGGGACTCTTTCTTCCCCCACATACTCTTAAATTAAACTCCCTCTTGAAACCTTGTAAACCAGTCACTTCGTGCCTTGATCGCCCCCTCATTTTAGGTAGCCGATGTCTAAGTTGTCTGTCCCTCTACACCCTGTGTACAGAGGGGATTTCATTTATACTTAATATGAAGACTCTTTCCCTTTCTGTTGGTATTTAGAGTTACAACCTCCATGAGTATAGGTCAAGTTCAACAAATTGTAGCAATTTACCTTTGTTTCCTTTATCAAAAATTCTTTTTTTATTTTTAAATCTTCATCTAGTCAAGTTCTGATTATCAACCCATCAAGGCTAGGTCAGATGGGTACTATCTACAAGTTTGGGTGTTCTTGTGTGTTTCCCCTCACTTCATATCAGCTGGATGCTTCAGTCTCAGCTCTAGCCCTCTGTGGCTATGTCCTTGTCCATAGTCTCAGGTGTCCCCACACTTTGGACCAATCAGCCCTTCCTCTTCTCTCTCACATCTCCAGGTCTATACACAGGCTATAGAGGGATAGGCAACTTAGACATTGGCTACCTAAAATGAGGGGGCGATCAAGGCACGAAGTGACTGGTTTACAAGGTTTCAAGAGGGAGTTTAATTTAAGAGTATGTGGGGGAAGAAAGAGTCCCTACTGAATAGTTGTCATCTTGTCTAGATAGGACTGGTTAAAAGAGATGGGGATAAGATTCTTATGATTCAATAGTAATTGTTATCATGACTGATTGCGACTGTCATAATTGTAAAGGTAGAAGTTTTGTAACAAAAATAGGGGAGCAGTTAATCTTACAGTCCAGAAACAGAGGATCCTAGGACCATCAAGGAAGAAGAGCACATGTGGAATGAGGGACCTTATCCAGATAAGCAGCGATGCCAGAGACAGAGGCAGAGATGGGCGCATAGAGAGGGGGTGCAGCTGAGGACTCTAGATACATGGGAAGAGAGGGACTAAGAGATGGTGGCCAGGAGGCAGACTTGAAGAATGTGCCCTTTGGAGGTGTAAATTATTATATATGCCTGAGTGCTTTTTTTTTTTTTAAATAGCTAACATGAATAGAGAGAAATACTGTTAACTGATGGTACATGAAGGGGAATGTAACCATTGTGTATAGAGGGAATAGCATTGATATTTGATGTGAAGAGTCCTTCCCTCTGTTGGTATTTAGAGTTACTACCTCCATGAATATAGGTCAAGTTCATCAAATTGTAGCAATTTACCCTTGTCTCCTTTATTTAAAAAAAAAAAAATTATCTTTCTCTAGTCGAGTTCTGATTATCAAGCCAACAAGGCTAGGTCAAATGGGTACTATCTGCAAGTTTGGGTGTTCTTGTCCATCTCCCCTCACTTCATATCAGCTGGATGCTTCACTCTTAGCTCTGGCTCTCTGTGGCTATGTCCTTGTCCATGGGCTCAAGTGTCCCCAGGTTTCACCACATACTGGATCAGCAGCCCTTCCTCTTCTCTCTCTCATCTCCAGGTCAACAGGAGTCAATGGACCATGGTTGAACTCAGCCCATTTCTTCATTGCTGCCTTTCCCCCTCTTCCACTCACCAGTAGACCAATGTGGTCGCCAGCAAGTTCACATGCCTGCTCATGTGTTCCCTTTGAGTTTCAGTCTTAAAGGCGGGCTTGCTTATTGTTGCAGTAGCCAGTCATACTGCCATTTTTATTTTGGGTGTTTCCTGATGATCTTTCTTTGAAGATGCATCTTCTGTCGTTCTAGCTGTTTCAGGCTGGTCTACTTCTCCTTTCTAGTAGGAATGTCCCACCTCAGATGGTTCTGGATGCGACTCAGGATTCCACCTAATGTCCTATACTCTGCAAAGGCTCTGCAAGAGGCCTGTTTCACTGGGCAAGTTCTAGAACCACTTTTACGTAATCCAATCAGTTATAGGCTGAAGACGGGCTTAGATGTTTTCTGTAATCATGTTTCCCGACATTCCTTTCTATCCCACTCAAGTATCTATTTTACAATAGTAGGCAAGGGAAATCAATATTCATAAAACAGTCAAGTATTATTCCCCTCTTCAAACTATACCTAGAGCCCTGTATCACAGAGCCTTGTTGTTCCAAGGTTAAGCATACATCACTATTTACCTCTGTCCCACTTAGCCCATGCAAACCTATCTACCTTGTTCTTCCACCTCCTTCCCTTCTTGTATTGCTCTCCCAACACCCAAATTATGATGTGTCTGCCTTTACCCTGTACTCTACCATCGCCTCCCTCCAGCTCCTCAGAAACCCGTCACCGCAATCCCACCGTTGTGGTTACCTTATATTCCTTTAACTTTTCCCTCCATTTAACAATCTATTTTATCCTGTAATTTACCTGATCTTCCCACCATCTAGATCTCTGTTCCTCTGTGTTTACCTTCTTTCACACTGTAATTGTTTTGATCATAGACTGACCTCCCAGATCCTCTGAATTTGTTCTTACAATTCTATTCTGCTCTTGACTCTTTCATTTGTTGATTGACTTCTGGGTGATGCTGCCACATACGTCAATCTCTGGTTGTTGTCTGTTCTTGTTGGTTCTCTATCCACAGAACTCCCTTTAGGATGCTTTACATCACAGAGTTGGCTTTGGCAAAATCTCTAGCTCCTGTTTATCCTGGAATGTTTTGATTACACCATCATATTTGATTGGCAGCTTTGCTGGGTTGAGGATTCTTGGTCAGAAGTTTTTTTTTTCTTTCAGGGTTTTTATATGTCTCCCCATAACCTTCTTGCCTGCATGGTTTCTGTTGAGAAATCCAAGCTTAGTCTGATTTGCTTGCTTTTGTATGTTACACTTCCTTTTTCCCTAGTGGCCTTCAGAATTCTGTCCTTATCTTTGATTTTGGAGAGCTTGATTATTATATGTCTTGGTGTTTTTCTTTTTTGGGTCTATCCTTCCTGGGGTTCGTTGAGCTTCTTGAATGCTTATCTTTTCGATTTTCAGGATGTTAAGGAAATTTTCTTCCAGAATTTCTTCAACTATCTCTTCTGTGGAGTTGTGTAATTCTTCCTGTTCTGGAATGCCAAAAATTCTTAAGTTATTCTTTTTCATGTTGTCCAACATGAATCTTAGACATTCTTCAGATTTTTTTAATCCTTTTTGTTTGTTCTTCTATCTTAGTGGTATTGAGAGATTTACCTTCTAGCTCACTAGTTCTAGCTTCTATCTCTTCAATTCTACTCCTTTACCCTTTCAGTGTATTGTCCATTTCTGATATTCTACTATTAATCCTTTGGATCTCTTTTTGTAGGTTTTGAATTGTTTCCAATGCTGTATCTATATTATTTAATTGTTCCTGTAGCGCTTTCCTGACTTCTTCCTTATTTTTCTCAACTCCATTGTAAAGTGTTTTGATACATTTTATAAAAAATTTTCTGAATTCCTTCTCAGGCATTTCCAAAGCCTGCCCTCCTTCTAGTATGGAGTGTAGGTCTACCTCCAGCTCATTTGTCTCAGTGACTTTATCTTGTTTCTGGACACATGCTGATATGGTCATCTGCTTCTGTTTTTTGGGGCATATTCAGTGGTTAGCTGTGGCCTTAAAACTTAGACGGGTGTGTATTTTGGTTATTTTTTATGTTTTCTGATTGCCTCCAGATAGATGTGATCCGGAGATGGGCTTCCCTTTTCACTCTTCTTCCTGAGAAATTTCAAAGTGCCACTGTTGGTCGTTATGACATAACTCAGGATTTCATTTTCAGCCTGTTTCTTTTTCATTCTGCCTGCCCTGTTCCACAATCCCTGTTCAGCCCTTTTTCCTAGCGATAAACAGTTCAGGTCCAGCTGTGGCTGTTTTGCGCTGCCATTTGGTTTTAAGTGGAAACTGTCTCTTTAAATTTTAAGAAGATCTGTGCATATGCATAGTAGAAACCTCCAGGGGTGGGGGTGGGGTGTCCGCTCACTCAGGCACCCCTTCTAGTCACCAAAATGGAGATGCACAGACAGCAAGAGGCCAATAAACAGATACAAAAAAAAGAATGCCCACACCTTTATCTCCGTGGTTCTGTCAGGCGTCCATGGCTGCTCTGATCCTTCCCCAGTTCGGTCTCACCCAAGATGGCAGCTCCAGGAGCAGCTGAGCACCTTGGACTAGAAAGCAATGGATTTCTTTCCAGTGTGCAGTTTGACTTGCAGCCTCCACAATTGCCTGAGCTAATTGCTTAAAGTAAATTTATGAGGTTGTTGTTGCTAAGTACCATCAGGTCAGTTTTGACTCATAGTGAGCTTGTGTAGGGTTTCCGAGGAGCAGCTGATGAGTTTGAACTGCTGACCTTGTGGTTCGCAGTCCAGTGCTTATCCTACAGTGCCACACCAGAAGTCCATGTAGAGTTAGAGATACAGATATATCACTGGTTTTCTTGCTCTAGTAAACCTTAAGGCAGCATTCATATAGATAAATGGAACCAAAATATATTAAGAACAAATGAATGCAAGTTTCCAAATGACATATTAGGTATGTTAAAACTTTCTTAAACACATCTTGAGAATAGCAATAATGTACATTGCATGCATTCTGCTGTGTAAAAGTGTAACAAACAATCTAAAAGGATACATCCCAAGCTGTTGATAGTAGTCACCTTTGGGAATGGGATGGGGACCCGTAGGATAAGTTTGAGGGCACTTAACAACAACAACAGGTAACCACTGGACTGCTAACCACAAGGGCAGTGGTTCAAACCTACTAGCCGCTACTCAGAAACCCTATATAGGGTGCCTATGAGTCAGAATATTCAACATAATGTTCTGTTCAAGGAACCATGGTGGTGATGTAGTTTAAGTGCTGGGGTGCTAACCACAAAGTAGGTATTTCAAACACACCCGATGCTCGCTGGGAGAAAGATAAGGCTGTCTGTTCCCACAAAGAACTACCGTTACCCCAATTCTAAGGAGCATTTCTACTCCGTCCTATTGAATTGCTACACATTCGAAATGACTTGATGATAGTGAAAATGCCCTGATCTGTTTGTTTTGACCAGGACAGTAACTTGTGGAGTTAAACTGGATCAATCAATCAATCAATCAAGTTGTTCAAATCAGCATGAACCAGTTGTAAGACAGCTTAGTGAAAATTAATGGACATTTGAAATCACAGCTAGGGGAAAGGGAGTGCTGTCCAGAATGAGATTCACTTTCTTAACACTCAGATGAGGTTCTGAGGGCTTTTATGGATGATTGGTCCAACTATGGGCACTCTTGGCCCTGCGCTACTGTCAGGTACCAAGGAGCTTCTGACAACGTAGACAAGGAGGCTATTTCATTATGGATCAGCAACTTGAAGTAAAAACGTTAGACAGAAAAAGAGATTTTTCAATAATCCTAACTGACACTGAGCTATTTAGGGTTCTTACATATCATCTGAGATTCACAGTTAAATATCTAAATGTAAAAGAGTACATTTGAGCTCTGGTATAGGAAAATGCCAAGTAGAGAAGGATAAGCAAATCACTGAGCAGAAATGACCACAGATCTGACCCATCAGATAATTCTCACATCTCACCAGATTGCTGTAAGGATTAAATAAAACTGCGGTAAACGCCCTTGGGAAACTGTGAAATGTATACAAATATTGCTTATTAGTATGATTAAGTCATAGTTGGTTTTACAACAGAATTTGATGACAGAGTTAAAAACTGAATACACAACGGAGTCTGATATTCTATTCAGCCATCTGTCCTTGCCTTTATTCGAATAATTTCACTTCTCCAAGGAATCAGCTTCCGTTTTTTTGCTTTTGCTTTTAAACTTTTATCTCCAAATTTTAATGTTTGGCAAATAGAACAGAAATAAAGCTATACATACTTTCAATAGTCCCAAAACATCACAAACCATTTGCTATATGAATGATTGAATGAATGAAAGAATGAATCCATTTTTAACACTGCACTGTTTTTCCTTCCAGGCTCTTCTCATTATTGTGTTTTACATGGTGGTAAGCACAGAGTACTACAAATACTCTACATTTTTGTTCTCTGCACTTTTCACTGATACTGTAAACAGTATCTCATAGTGTTCTATTCCCCTCCTACCTGCAGTATTTCATGGATTACAACATCTTTAACCTGTTCTTCACCTCGAAATAGTTGAATGTATATCCTGCATAGACTTTTCCAATGGATATCTTTGCACACAAAATTTCCCATACTGTCACCTACTCTTTTACTTAGAAATGTCCCAATACTGATCACATTAGAAGGTCCTAGATAGGGTGGGGAAGCAGCAGTCACGAAATCAAATGACGTATTGCATTAGGCAAATCTGCTGCACAAGACCTTTTTAAAGTGTGGAAAAGCAAAGATGTCAGCTTGAGGACTAAGGTGCACCTGACCCAAGCCATAGTATTTTCAATAACCTCATATGCATGTGAAAGTTAGACAGTAAATAAGGAAGA
>NW_006408552.1:21292067-21312991 GCF_000296735.1 Chrysochloris asiatica | reverse complement strand
CCCCGCCTCCATGGCTCAATATTCAGTCAAGCAATAGATAGCTATTTAGGGGGCAACAACACCACAGAATGCCAAACAAAAGATAGGTATATAGTGAGGTATGTACACCACTGAATGGCCAAGCAATCCAAAGCAAAAGGGTAGTATTTATCTAAGGACTAAGTTCAGAAGGGTTGGGAAAAGGGGAAGAATGGAAACAAGAAACTCAGGCAAGAAGAGGAATAAATGATGTTACATAGAGGGGATTGTAATCAGTGAGATGAAATGAAGTGTGGGATTTGTTGAAGGTAAAACTGTTGATCTGATCTGGAACCTTCACTCAATTTACAATGAAAAGTTACAATAAATACACAAAGAATGTTCTGGTACTTAAAAGATAGGAGAGGTTTTAGCTGTTGACAGAGGCTCCATTTTACAGATATTATTATTAGTGTTATGATAATGCTTTATTTGGGGAGCATGGCTGCTCTATACGATAAGCCCTGATCTACAAACCACCAGCTGCTCTATGGGAGAAAGATGTGGCTTTCTGCTCCCATGAAGATTTTCAGCCTTGGAAACCTATGATTCAGAACCAAATAGACAAGCACGTAACAAAAACAATAACTATGCTTATTTGACTTAAGGAAAGTGGGTTACTTTCTGAACGACTTCATTTATTTGTCTTTTTTAAATACAAAACTCTTCAGCTACTACAGAGTTTATAAAAAACAAACATACAAGGAGATAGGGCAGAGATCATTAGGGTGTTTTTAATCAAAAATAAAAGTTAAAAAAACAGAATTCTATGATGAGCCCATGTGTTTCAAAAAGTAAGTCAATGTTTCAATGCTCCTTGAGACAGATCATGGGATGCTGCAAGTCCCCTTTAGACTTATCGTTCTACTTGAGGCTGTCTCAGAGAAGGCAGAGGCAATAAGGCATGTGGGCATAGCCCAGTGAAACTAAGTGCCCAGCAAATTGTCGGGAATTGTTTATTTACTGATGACATGCTTCTTCCAAGGATTCTGCTATTGAACAGATTTTTCAGGACCCTCTCTTTATATTACTCAGTTCTTCAGGCTTCTGGTTGAGGCCTATGGATTTGCTTCAAAAATAGAGCATTCTCAGCCCACAGCACAGCCTGACCCGACTCCTACATTCTGCTTCATTCTGTAATTCCCTGCTCATGCTGATCTTGCCAAACCATGCATGATTTTACTTTATCTTTAGGACTTAACATCTTGAGTACTTTAGAACCAAACGAGCACGCAATTTACCCATTTCTGATGCCCAACTAAGCAGGACTCTTCTTGACCTATTTCCTTCCTCCTCCCCACTGGCCCTCTGCCTGAAACCAGCATGGCTGGCCCTGACTCTGCTCTTGTTAATTCTTAATCTCACATCACAGTGGGCCCAAAACAGTACTGTTAAGCTTAATCATCAGACTAATTCTCTGGTTTTAGAGCCAAATAACATTTGGCTGTTTCAAAAAAAAAATCAAATCTGGGGATTTGTCACAATTGAGGACATTTAAAAATTACATTCCAGCCTCTGATGGCAATTTTCAAAGAACAGTTTCCAGAATAGCTGGGTAATTGCCATGTAATTGGAATAAAGTTGTGACCTCCTCAAGTGTCTACTTGGAAGAAGGACCATATCCATGTGGATGCATAAGATGTATTTGTTAATAATTCGCCTCAATACCTACCGACCATTCCAGGTGTTTGTGGTCATAAATCATGTTGCACTTTAGGTTCCCAATTCCTATCTGGTAAATCAGGCACCAAACTGGGAAAGCCAGGGCAGTTAAGTATTTGCATTTTGGGCAAGAACTCCTCTCATGGCATAGTTTCCAGATCCTTCATTTTCTGGCTGCCTTATTTAGCCTCTGGTTTTCAATCAGCATTAAAAAAAAAAAGAAGAGAAAAAAAAAAAAAAGGTATCCCTGACAATAGTAAATAATTGTTATCAGGACTGATTGTGAGGGTTGGAAATGTAAAGGCAGACGTTTTATAGCAAGGAAGGGACTGATTAACTTTCCCGTCTAGGAGCGGAGGTCCCTAGGACCATCAATGGAGAAGAGTAGAGAGTGGAACCCTACCCAGAGAAGCAGTGATGCCTGAGATGGAGGCAGAGATGGTGATGTGGAGAGATAGAGCAGCTGGGGACTTTAAACCCAAAGAGGGAGAGGGGCTGTGTGCTGACAACTGGGGTGGGGGCCAGGCTTACAGGGTATACCCTTAGGTTGGTTGATGATGCATGGAGGGGATTGTAACCATGGCAATGAAACGATATACAATAGAATGAATGTAAAACTAATGTTCTCCCATGTAAACTATCACATAATTCACAATAAAACATTAAGAAAAAAAATGGTACCAAGGACTAAGTTCACTAGGGAGATCAGAACAGTGCAAAGAGGTGCGTATGGTGAACTTCATTCCAGGAAGACAAGCCATGGGCCAAGTTCAGCTCCCAAACATGATTACCTTGGTCAATATTGTTGCTGTTGTTAAGTGCCAAGTCAGTTTCAAGGTTTCTGAGGAGCGGATGGGTTTGAACCGCTGATCTTGTGGCTCAAATCGACTTTGTGGACCAGTGATTTATTCTACAGTGCCACACCAGGACTCCTGGGCCAATACAGTGTTTACTTTAAAAAAGATATTAATTAGTGTTAGTATCTTAAAATTGGGATGCCAGTTACCAGTTGCCATCTAGTTGATTGTCGCTCACGGTGCCCCTGAGTGTTTCAGAGTAGAAAAGAATGTTCCACAAGGATTTCAGTAGCTGATGTTTCGGACGTATCTCACCAGGTTTTTCTTCTGAGACATCACTGGGTAGACTCGAATCTTTAAGCTTTTGATTAGCAGTAACTGTTTGCACCACCCATGGACTCCAAACTTGTAATACCAAAATCAAACCAAACCTCTTGCCGTCGAGTCGATTTTGATGCACAAGGCTCATGTATGACAGAGTAGAACCATCCCACAGGATTTTCAGGGCTGTGACATTACAGATACAGACTGCTGCATCTTTCTCCTACAGAGCAACACATGGGTTTGAGCCTTTCAGCTAGCAGCCAAGTGCTTAACCACGGTGCCATCAGGGCTCCTTAAACTTGGGCTGTTGTTGTTGTTAAGTGCTGTTGAGTCAGTTCCGACCCATAGTGACCCTATATAGGATTTCCAAGGAGTGACTGGCGAGCTTGAAAACCGCCGACCTTGTAGTTCAAACAGCTTTGCAGTTTGGTGCATTAACCCACATCGCCACACCAGGACTCCAAACTTGGGATTGTTGTTGTTGTTAAGTGCTGTTGAGTCGGTTCCTACTCATAGCGACACTATATAGGGTTTCCAAGGAGCAGCTGGTGAGCTTGAACCACTGACCTTGCAGTTCAAGCAGCTTTGCCATCCAGTGCACTAACCCACAGTGCCACACTAGGACTCCCCAGCTTGGACTAGTTGTTGTTGCTGTTGTTGTTGTTAAGTGCCGTCGAGTCGGTTCCGACCCATAGCGACCCTGTACAGGGTTTCCTAGGGTGTAAATCCTTACGGGAGTAGAAAGCCTCATCTTTCTCCCGCGGAGTGGCTGGTAGTTTCGAACCGCTGACCTTAAGGTTCGCAGCCCGATTCGTAACCACTACGCTACCAGAGCTCCTTATAAAATCAAGATCTCAACACTTTCTTCTCAAAATCACAAGGCCTTGCAACATTTTACTTATAAGGCAATAAACAGCCAATGCACTATAGCATTTGTTCCCTTTGGGTAAGGGCGTGAGCTTCCAAGCTTCCAAATTGCCTCATCCAATGCGGTTTATGTGTTTATGACATTTGCATTCAGATGGCAAACAAACAAAAAATAGTGATAAGAACACAGCTAACTTCATAGATTCAGCCAAAAAGAAAAATCACTATTGATTACTTGTTAGGTGTGAGACATCACACTAGCCACTAAGGATACAGTCATGAATAAAAGACAATGCTGCCAGTCTAGCAGATCTTATAGGGGGAAAAAAGACTTAAAATGAGTTTCTTGATTTACGTAAAAATTGCAAAGGTGAGTAGTGCTTCCAAGGCAGACCAGCGTTAAAACGATTAATGGGAGATCTCCTTGTCCAGGAGATTGGGGAAGCCAGCTCTGCTAGGGTGACATTTAAAGTCAGGCATGAAGGACAAGTGAGGGGAGTCTAGAGAAGTGAAGAGTGGAGGGAGGATGGCTGGAGGCTAGATGCATCGGCCTGGAGGCAGGAAGGAGGATGGCACATGCTGGAAATTGAAAGATGGCCTTATCTTGTCTTTCACTCTCCCTCTCTCTCTCTCTCTTTTTTTTTTTTTTTTAATACTGTAGATAGAACCTTGGGAGGATTTTATCACTGTTTCTTCCTTAAGAACAGGTAGAGCTCCCTATCAGCGCTGCAATCTTTCCAATATACTCATGGCATTGTTGAACAAGAGAGAGGTGTGTGCGTTCCTGCCTCTGTGTTTACACACAGCACACAGATCCCTGGCAGAGATGAAGACTTTTTTAAAATTATTATTCCTAAAAAGACTATGAAATATAAGTAACTCACAAGTCCCCAACCTCTTCAGCCTGTAACTATAAAATGAGATTATGCTTCTCTTTCATACGCAAAGTATTATTGCCCAAGGCCCTCCAACTGTCTTCCAGCTGTTTCTGAGAGTGTCTCAGGGCCTCCTGTGTGCCCAGAATTACACACTTAGTTTCTTTTTGCTCAGAGCTTCTTTCTTGCTGGGCCCAGCTGTCCTCATTGGTGACTATTGCTAATGCCATACTCGGCTTTGGAGAGGGCATACTGTGCTTTGGAGGGCAGCTCTGATAGGGTCTCAGTACCTGTTAGTTTGAACTCAGAGGTACTGCTGAAGTTGGGACCTTTGTCACTGCTATTCCTAAATGCTAGCTGGCCCCCTCAGAAGTCCATGAGTCCAAGAGGATGTGATGCCTCATTGCTGCCTCCAGTGGCCAGAAAGTTGCTGGCTTTCACCAATGGCTCTGTGAAGCACGATAGCTGGTAAACTTTACTATTTAACTTTAGGACAGTTGTTAAATCTCTACATTTCTGTTTCTGTATTTGCAAAACAGGAGAACTCTTATACACATTGCTGTGTCAATATGAGGTTAGAAATGAATTTAGAAACATTCTGGACACTCTGAATAATAAGTATATAAGTCTCATGCAACAGATTAGAACTCTGCCCCAAATAAAAGCTACACTAATAAGCTGCAATGAGTGCTTCTGTGCAGACAGGATGACATCGGTCCATGTAGGTCATCAAAATCGAGTCTCTATCCATCTCCCCAGTTCCATCTCCCTACAGTATCCACTAGGACACAATGGTTAGAGATTGCATAACTACACAGGACTTTCCTGTGCCTCCAAGTTCCATGCAAGCTATTCTTTGCCCGAAATGTTCTTTCTTTCCATGACCACTACTAGATATGAATATTATATAGGATTGTCTTTATTTGAAAAGAAGAGAAAAATGCACAAAACAAGAAAAAACTAAATTGACACACTGGTGTAACGAAGCATTTCGTTAGAGATAATGAGCAATATCTCTAGTGCAACTTGCTCTGGAGTTCAAATGATATTAGTAGAACTGGGTTTCCCTGTCTTCGTGGCCTATCTCTGTTTCCTTGAGAATGAGTCTATCCTTATCCCGCTCCCCCCGCCAAATTCCCCATCTAGTTCAAGTAATTCCTATGCCTATTTCTTCTCCTGTTGGCAAACAATTGGACAGATGCTCAACTTTCCTATTAACCCAATAAAGAGTTCCAGAAAGAATCTTTCTGTCCTGAATGGTCCAATATGGACCACGTGCCCATCTGTGAGTTAGTAAGAATGGCCAGGTAGACAGAATACTTTAACTATCTGCATCTAGTTAGGCATTCTACCCTGAAGTCCAGAAGCTGAGCTAACCACTCACAAAGTGCAAACGTTGAATTATGCCCATGGTCTCCCAAAACTATTGGATGACAAAAAGTACAAATATCTACTACCACTGCTCCTACAACCACAGTGTCTTCATTTTTCTCCTGAAAAATCCCTACTCTTCCCTTATACCCTCTATTTTGCCTGCTGTCTGAATTTATATACCACCACAAAATCAGGCATCATGTATTCTGACTCTCACTGCATACGACAGAAACTTCTTCTGTAATAGTTATCTTTTTGGACTATGGTGTTGGTTGTGTGCTGTGAAGTCATTTCCAACTCACAACAACCCTGTATAAGGTTTCCTAGATTCAAACTACTGACTTTGCAGTTAACAGCCCATCTTGTAATACACTATGCTACCAAGGCTATGATGTATCCAAAGCTGTTGCTGCAAGTTCCTTAAGAGCAAAAAACTAATGTATTCATCATCTCTGTACTCCCTGTATGTCGCAAGCTTCTTGGCACAGAGAAAATGCTAATTAAGAGTGGATAACCACCTCTATATTTTCAGCCTCAACTCTTTTGTTATCTTTATCAAACTGTTGGGCATCTTCAGCTTGTGGTCAAAACAAAACCTCTTAGACCTTATGTTTTTCACTTTTACATAAACACATTCCAACTTTGTTTTCCTTGGCAAGAATGCAATTCATATTTTAAGCCTAAACACAAGAATTTGCCTTAGCCCTTAGGAAATTTCAACTGACTAATGTTCCTCTTACTAATTTCAATTTACTAAGTAACTTTCAGTTTACTAATTGTTGTTGTTGTTATGTGCCATCAAGTCAGTTCCGACGCATAGCGACCCTGTATAGGGTTTCCGAGGGTGTAAATCTTTACGGGAGTAGAAAGCCTCATCTTTCTCCCGCGGAGCAGCTGGTAGTTTCGAACCGCTGACCTTAAGGTTCGCAGCCCGATTCGTAACCACTACGCTACCAGAGCTCCTTCAGTGTTTACTAATACTCCTTGCTAAATATAATTTAAAAGCAGCTGCAACATACATTGACAGAGAACTTCCAGATGTTCAAGTCAGATTCAGAAGAGGACATGGAGTGAGGGATATCATTGCTGATTTCAGACGAATCTTGGCTGAAAGGAGACAATACCAGAAAGTTATTTATCTGTGCTTTATTGACTATGCAAAGGCTTTAGATTGTGTGGATCATGACAAACTATGTAAAATGTTGTGGAGAATGAGTATTCTGGAACACTTAATTGTGCTCATGAGGAACCCGTACACAGACCAAGAGGCAGTTGTTAAAACAGAACAAGGGATCACTAAATGGTTTAAAATTAGGAAAAGTGTGTATCAGGGTTGTATTCTTTCACCATACTTATTCAATCTGTATGTTGAGCAAATAATCCTAGAAGTTGAATTATATGAAGAAAAATGTGGCAGCAGGATAGAAGGAAGACTCTTTAACAACCTGTGATATGCAGATGACACAACCTTGCTTGCTGAAAGCGACTAGAACTTAAAATACTTACTAATAAAGATCAAAGACTGCAACCTTTGGTATGGGTTGCATTTTAATGTAAAGAAAACAAAAATCCTCACCACTGGACCAATAAATAGCATCATGATAAATGGAGATAGGACTGAAGTTATCAAAGACCTCATTTTGCTCTGATCAACCATCAAAACTCATGAAAGCAACAGTCAAGAAATCAAACAACATTTTGCATTAGGCAAATCTGCTGCACAAGACTTCTTTAAAGTTTTGAAGAGCACAGATGTCAGGTTGAGGACTAAGGTGCACCTGACCCATGCCATGGTATTTTCAATAGCCTCATATGCATGCAAAAGTTAGACAATGAATAAGGAAAACTATAGAAGTATTGATGCATTTGCGCTATGGTGCTGGAGGAGAATATGGAAAGTACCATGGGCGGCCAAAAGAACAAACCAATCTATGTTGGAAAAAGTACAGCCAGAATGTTCCATGGAGGCCGGGATGGTCAGACTTCATTTCTCATACTTTGGACATATTGTCAGGAGGGCTCAATTCTTGGAGAAGGATATCATGTTTGGTAAAATGGAGTGTCAGAAAAAAAAAAGAGGAAGACCCCCAGTGAGATGGACTGGCACAGTGGCAGCAGAGATGGGCTCAAAGGTAGCAACTATTGTGAGGTTGCCACAGAATCGGACGGTGTTGCATTCTGTTGTACACAAGGTTGCTATGAGTCAGTACTGACTTGATGGCACCTAACAACAGCAACAATCTTCCTCTAGCTCTCCAAAATAGTGCTTTTTTTTTTTTTTTTTAAAGCTTTTATTGTGAATTGAGTGATTATTTACATGGGAGAACATCCGTTTTTCACTCATCTTATTGTATTTCATTGCATTGCAATGGTTACAATCTCCTCCATGCATCACCATTCAACAGTAGTTGCTTCTATTCCACTTGTTGTTTTTTCTATGTCCACAAAAACACTCAGGAATATATAATCATTAAAACAACCCAAAGGCACATTCTGCAAGCCTGCCTCGTGGCCACCAGCACACAGCCTTTCTCTTTCCATGAGTCTGAAGTCCTCAGCTGCTCTATTTCTCCATGTCATCATCTCTGCCTCCATCTCTGGTGTGGCTGCTTCTCTGGATAAGGTCTCACATTCCACTCATGTTCTTCTCCCTTGATTGTCCTAGGATCCTCTGTTCCAGGAATGTAAGACTGACTACTCTCCCCTTCATGTTGCAAAACTCCTACCTTTACAGTTGTGACAATCACAATTAGTCATGATATCAAATACTCATTGAATCATAAGAATCATATCCACATCTCCTTTCACCAGACTCATCTAGACAAGATGAAAAAGATTATGTGGGGATACTAACTTTTTCTGAACACTCTGAAACTAAACTCCCTCTTGAAAACTTGTAAGCTAGTCACTTCATGCCTTTATAGCCCACCAATTTTAGATAGCCAATGTCTAAGTTACCCATCCCTATCAACCCTGTGTACAGAGGGGATAGGTTTGATTCTTGATGTGAAGACTCCTTCCCTCTCAGTTGGTGCAAAATCATGTGTTTTGGACACCTTATATATCATTTATTTTAGGAACTATGACACCAGCTTTGCATAATCTGCATATCTAAATACCAGTCCTATATTATCATCAAACCACTGATTAAAATGTTTAGTAAGACAGAACTGCACACAGAGCTCCATGGATCATTTCTAGAAGTCTCAATCCAGGGGCAGAAAGAACTATCCATCACATTTCAGTGTTAAACTGTCTGGAAACCCCCAAAATGGTATTACCCTCAACTAACTACAAACTGTCTTATCAGCAAGAGCATCCCAGGGATCCTCCTCAGTTATTCAGTAAAAGGCAAGGAATCTGATGACGGGTGGTTTGTGTTGGTCCCACACTTACTTGTTTATTGTGGTAAATAGATACATGACAAATCATTCCCATTCCAACATTCTTCACATGCACAATTCAGCAATACTAGTTATATCTGTCATGTTGTCTAACCATTCATTACCACTATCTGGTTCCAAATTTCCCCAGAACCCTTAGCAGAAGCTCACTTCCTTCAGCAGTGAGTTCCCCTTTTTCTCTCCCCTCCTACGGATTGTTGGTAAATAAACTTCAGTTTTCATATAGTGGCCTACTGAACACCATGGGTCAAGATCAATTCAGGGGCAATGGTTTGGTTTTGGAGTCCCTTGGTAGCATCAACAGTTAAGTACTCAGCTACTAATTCAAGAATTGGTGGTTCCAGTCACCCTGAGCATGTAGAAAGAAAGGCCTGTAAGCTCACTTCTGAAAAATCAGCTGCTGAAAACCGTACAGAGCGTAACTCTTTTCTGACACACATGGAACTGCCTTGATTTGGGATTGATACAGTGGAAATTGGTCACTCTAGATTTTCAAAAATCTGACATTAAAAAAAGAAAAACTTAGATAATTTGAAATTTTTTATGTAGGAGATTTCACATGAAATTCCCAAGTTTTGGCATCAAAATTGTGTGGCAATCCGGGGTGCACGTTCCCACACTGCAGCAATCTTTGGAGACACATTCCTGAGAGCAATGTTCACCAGGGTGTCATAGTCCACAGTCGTTTAATCACTGGTTGGCCCCTGTCAGAACTGGAATTTATAAACTCTGCTTCTGGCCCTTTTGTATGATGCTAAGGTAAGGTGACTACTAAGGAGCTCTGGTAGCGTAGTGGTGATGAATCGGGCTGCGAGCTGCTAGGTCAGCAGTTCGAAACTACCAGCTGTTCCGTGGGAGAAAGATGAGGCTTTCTGCTCCCGTAAAGATTTACAGCCTCAGAAACCCTGTACAGGGTCATTATGAGTCGGAACCGACTCCACGGCACATAACCACAACAACAAAGGTGACTACTGAGAACTTGGGGGACCACCATGCATGGACCTTAACCAAGGCTCCAGCAGGATCTCAGGCATCCTTAGCCTGAGCATTCCCAGTATCAAGACACCCACAACATTACAGAACAGAATCTGTCTATTCTAACAGCTGCTCATTAATGTTCTGTCTTACAATGCGTGAAAATAGAAACATCAACCTCCCTTTTTACCCATTAGACTTGATTCCGTCTCTGGAGTCATACTAGAAATAATTACTTCTTTCATACAACTGAATATTTAGTTTAAGATTTGACCTCCTATGTGTCCCTAGGTGAGAGTGTGTTTTTTCTTTTCCTATGGAAATAACACCCATTCCTCAATCATTAAAATAAAGAGGGTTCAGTGGCACAGTGGTTAAAGTGCTCAGTTGCTAACCAAAAGGTTAGTAGTTCAAACCCATCAGTCTCTCCACAGGAGAATGATACAGCAATCTACTCCTGTAAACATTACAGCCTTGGATACCCTATAGGGCATTTCTACTCTATCTTATGGGGGTCATTATGAGTTGGAACCAGCGTGACAGCAAGGAGTTTGGGTTTTGAGGTCATGGTCTTTAGGAGGTCCACGGTGATTCAGTGGCAGAATTTCCACCTTCCATGTGGGATGCCTGGTGCACTTCGTGGCCAGTGCAGCTCATATCCGCCTGCCAGTGGAAGCTTGTGTGGAGCAGAACCCCCAGACTTAGGCAAACCAGGAAGAAACGCCTGCCAATGTAGAGCTAACCATTGAACAAAATGGAGATTAGGGGCACCGGCCTCCTTGAGTAAGTAAACATTTGTTTATAATTTACAGTGGACCCTTGGAAAAGGATTTGAACTCTGCAGTCTGACTTAGACACACATTCTGTAGTCTGCTGCTGTTGAAGTGTGAACATCAGATTCAAATGCCACGTGAAGCTACTCATCGGCACGTGAGCAGTTCCTCTCTTCAGTTAGTGAGGTGGGTTAGGGTGAGGGGCTCACAGTGAGTAGAGAGACAAACTGCTCACACAGAGGGGCTTAGTATCACCAGGCATTTTAGAGGAATACTTGCAACGGCTGATTTTACCACAGTAACAACAAGAAAAAAAGATCCTACTTTAAGAGTGCCCAATAAGTTCTGGTAGCGTAGTGGTTACGTATCGGGCTGTGAACCTTAAGGGCAGCAGTTCGAAACTACCAGCTGTTCAATGGGAGAAAAATGAGGCTTTCTGCTCCTGTAAGGATTTACAGCCTCGGAAACCCTGTACCATGGTCACTATGAGTCGGAACCGACTCTATGGCACATAACAACAAAAATAACAATCAGTTCAAAACCCTTCCATTCAAGTCTAAACTGTATCTCCTAAAATCAATCCATGAGAACTGCGAATCACAAAGAATCAAAACCAGTATTCATAGGGTCACCACGATTTCAGGACTGGCCTAGAGGCAGCTAACAACACAATGATTTCTAGATCCTCCCTCCCATCCTGGTCACTTACTCTTGACCTATGAAGACTGGGCAGCATATAGAGGACAGAGTGGCATCAAGTGCTGAACGGGGAGCAGACCCTCAGAGATAAGACTTAAAAATATCTTTGCCTTAGAAACAAAGAAACAGCTGGTCAAACTGGACAACAAATGCCCTTGTGGAAACTTCTAGAGAGTTCACGAAGCAGGTTCAGCCTTTACCGCGGTATCCAAATTTTGTTTTCTGCCCCAAGAAGCAATGGGAATATACATTTTTCAACTGTGATAAACTTCATGTCAAATGCAAGTGAAGGTAGAAAACCAAGATGCTTCTGTTTAAAGGCTGTTTCATCTGGGAACCAATTATCACCAGGAAGAGTGTTAGAGAATTAGGGAAACTAACCTTTTCGAATCCATTGTCTAACAAAATCTCTCAGCAACCAATCAATAATGACTGTGGCGGGGGTACATGAAAAGTCTCTCTTCACCTCTACACAGTTATTAAAGCCAGTTTAATGAGATTGCCCGAAAGCTGGGTGTCTGAGGGCAGGAGAACCAGACAGCAGCATAGAGTGAGACAGGCTTTTTCAGAAGGAAGCAGATATTGAAACAAAATATAATGAATCTTAGCTGTTGGGTGTGCAGCACCTCAGACCATTCAGGCAAACTGTGGGATAAGAGGCTATGGAATCAGGCATAACCTATTGTCGCTTTTCTCCCCTATAACACACCTTAACAAACAGGCTATGATGATCTGGAATAGCAAGGTTCCTTCGTAGTGTAATGGATTACGAACTGGGCTGCTAACCACAATATCAGCAGTTCAAATCTACCAACTGCTCCATGGGAGAAAGATGAGTCTTTCTGCTCCTATAAAGACTAACAGCCTCCGAAACCCTAAACAGGGTCACTATGAGCCTGAATTGACTCCACAGCACATAACATCACCACTACAGTTAACAGCAAAACGCCCAGACCAATTCAGAGGCATTGTGAGCCCACGTTTTGCAGAGTAGAACTGCATTTCATCGAGTTTTTAAGGCTGGGAGCTTTGAGGAGCAGATAATCTTTCTTCTGAAGTGTCTGTTGGTGTGTATCAACAGCCAACCTTTCAGATAGTGGCTGGGAGCTTAAACATTTGTACCACTCATGGAATCCCGTTAACAGCAAAGGGAAGTAGAAATTGAAAAAGAACTATGTTGTCTGAGATCTGCTCCCTTTTGCAAACTTTGGAGAAAGCTCAGCTTCCACGTTACCCTTTTACATCATTGACCTTTCTCTGGAAAGAACCTGGGTTTAGAAATCAGACCGAACTGAACGTGGACAGTTCTTCCACTTAGGAGCTATTCAGTCTTGAGAAAGTCTCTTCACTGTCTTAAGCCTCATTTCCTTTTTTCAATAAAATGGAGAAATCACAGTAAGCACTCCTTAGGGATTTTGTGAAGGTACATGGGAATCACGCATTTAATGTGCACAGTGTCTGACTCACAGCAAGTATTTAATAAAGATATCAAATAGTGTTATCTACAGTTATTATCCCTTGGAGTCTTACGAGTCCTCATCCAGATAATGGGAGCAATAATACCTCTCCTGGGGATGCTGGTTGCCTGACACGAGCTGTAGAACATGAAGACCTCGATTATGCTCGATCTGAAGCAGGTGCTGAAAAAGGGCTGTTCCTAGTCCTTCCCTGGACATAAAACAAGGCAGCATCCAAATTTCAATAACACCAAAGTAATAACTAGAAACGAAATAATGAATCCTGGAGTGGTTCTATACTAGATAAATACTAGACTGCGAACCACAAGATCAGCGGTTTAAAACTCCAAAGTCTTTGGAGACCTTAGACAAGGTTGCTATGAGTCAGAATCGATGTGATGTCATTTAACAACCACAACAAACAGTTTTGACCAGGTCTCTGGGTGGCATAAACTGCACTTTACTACCAAGCTGAAGGTTGGAGGTTTGCACCCACCTAGAAAAAAACATGGTGATCAGTTTCCATAAAGATTGTTGTTGTTGCGAAGAGCCTTCGGATGAGCTCCGACTCACGGCAACCCTGTACAGGGTTTCGGAGGAGCAGCTGGTGGGTTTGAACCACCAATCTTGTGGTTAGTAGTCCAATGCTTAGCCTACAGCACCACTCCAGAAGTTCCATAAAGATTGCAGTCAAGAAAACAGTCCAAAAAATGGAGCGGTTCTACTTTGTAACACATGGAATCGTCACAGGTCAGAATCAACTTGATGGCAACGTTTCTTCTGTATGTCTTCAACAGCTTTCCAGAAATCATGCATTATATGATGTGTGGGGGTAGGATGGTAAGGTGAAGTTTCAGTGCAATATTTAGCTGATTTCTTTTCAAAAACTTCCACTAGAGAGAAAGGCTGTTTTGGGGGATCGAGTTCCTTCTAATAGGATCCCTTCTGTAACCCATCTATTAGAAGCACTGAGGTAGCCCTCCACTAAGATGTCGCTCAGCACGGGAATGCCTGGGAGGCGGAGCAGCAGCAGCCAGAGGAGCTGGTAGCCCCCTGACAGAGCCATATGGCTTGTAACACATTACACATAAATTACCTTTTGGCACTGAGCTAAACCAAAGGGCTTAAAACAATTCTGCATTTTAATAACAGACTCTTTCTGCAGCTCTGTTCCTAGCTACATGTGACTGTGCCAAATGCATCCTGGTCAGCTGCTCTGTGATTTAAGACCAACAATTTCTTGTCTCCATCCTACATAATGAAGTCAGTCACATTTTATTGCCAAATGGCCCTGGTAATACCTCTGTAACTGCCCATTGAAGGTGCTTTTGCTTTCGGGAATCAAGCGCAAATCTGAATTTCACCAAGATAAACTTGTGATTGGGTCAATACACTGAATGTTATCGTTCATGCCCTGCACTTTATCTATTTTTAGGCCTTGTTCCTGCAAGGAAATAAAAATATATTACCTGAGCACATAAAAGCCACAGGCCTGGGGGACGGGTAGGAACATTTGTTAACTGTTTTCCGTAGGATGGGGAGAGGAGGGAGCAAGATTGACCACAATGTTTGGGAGAGATGCAGCAGGAGATGGAAGGCTGATGTGCTGTTATGAGCCATTGAGTTGCTTCTGACTCAGAGTGATCCCGTATACAACAGAACAAAGCACTGTGCACTTCTCACAACCCCGGCTTTGTTTGATCCTGTTGTTTCAGTCACTGCGTCAGTCTCTCTTCTGGCGTGTCATCCTCATTTTCACTATCTACTTGACCGAGCTCTGGTAGCGTAGTGGTTACGAATCGGGCTGCGAACCTTAAGGTCAGCGGTTCGAAACTACCAGCCGCTCCGCTGAGGCTTTCTACTCCCGTAAAGATTTACACCCTCGGAAACCCTGTACAGGGTCGCTATGAGTCGGAACCGACTTGATGGCACTTAACAACAACAACTTGACCAAGCAAGTGACTGGTGCTTTCTGGTAACATGTCTAAAATACATGAGATGATGGCTCACCATCTTTATTTCTAAGGAGCATTCGGGATGCACTTCTTCCGACACAGATGTGTTTTTCTTCTAGCTCATGAGCTGCTCCTCAGAAACCCTATACAGGGTTGCTATGGGTCAGAACTGACTTAATGGCGCTTAACAACAACACCAAGTTAGCCAAAGACTTCAAGTATTCTAACAGCCCCAACTCTTTCATAAGGAATGTAGTAGGGTGCTAACTGACCAAAAATCTAAAAAAAAATAAAAATAAACTACTACCATTGTGTGGATTCCAACTCATAACGACCCAGTAGGGATGGGGTTTCCAAAGCTGTAAAGCTTCATGGGAGCAGAAAGCCTCATCTTTCTCCCCCAGAGCAAGCTGATGGATTTGAACTGCTAACTTTGCAGTTAGCAATCCAATGCTTATCCCACCAAAGATTAAAGTTTAAAGGGACAAGACCTACTGAGCTAAAAGGAAAACCATCAGGACTGGTTTTCTTGGACACACAATCAGCAGCTGGAAGGCACGGCTAGGAGAATGGACTTCTCCATGAAACAGAACCAGCTCTGTGGTGTGGCTCTGTCATTGACTCTCTGCAAGTTCTTTGCCTATCTTACCTCAGCCTCCTCATCTTTAATTGCCAACAGTAATAATCAATACTGAACTCATTGCTGTCTTGTAACTTCAAACTCATAACAATTCTATAGGTAGAACTGTCCTGCAAGGTTTCCAAAGATGTAAATGTTTATGGAAGCAGACAGCCACATCTTTCTCCCATGCAACAGCTGGTGGGTTCGAACCACTGACCTTTCATTTAGCCAAGTGCTCAATCACAATAAAAATAGTTAACTACTTTTTAATTGAAGTGAAGGTTGAGTAAGGATTGTGAGGGCTCAATATTAAAATACACACTATGCAAACAACAGGGGATACAGTAAATGCTCAGTACATGTTAGCTATCCCATTCTGAAAAAGAAACAGTATGAAAATTGGCCCCCAGATCAAGCAAAAGCCTTAATTTAGGTCTGTGTGCAGGCATACATACACTGTTCTGGGTTACCACCTAGACAGGGATTCTGCTAAGCCTCCAGGGTAACACATAGTGGCCAGATAACACACCAATCTCTTGGCACTTTAATTTTTAACTGGAGACATGAACATATAAGTAACGATTACCAGATCATGTTACAAGTACTTACAAATGACTTCAGAATACTACAGGACAAGAACAACTGTGCCAGGCAGTTAAGGGTTCACAAAGTGGCAAATCTGGAGAGAGAATGGTTGCCTGGGGCTGGAGATGGAAATGGGATTGATTGCAAAAAAAAAAGCATGAGATACCTATTAGAGAAGAAGGAAATATTCTAAATTAAATCATGGTGATGATTGCATTAATATCAATATATTAAAAACCACTGAGTTGTACAATTAAAAACAGTGACGTTTACAACATGTAAATCATAGATCAATAAAGTAACTAAAAAATGGTTTACAAGGGAGGTGCCATTTGAGCTAAGGATAAGTAGGAATCACAAGAGAGTTAGGAAGTGGAGATGAGAGAGAGAAGAGAAAGGGCTGGTTGGCCCAAAGGGTGGTGAGACTTGGGGACTCCTGAGCCCATGGACAAGGACACAGCCATGGAGGGCTACAGCGCAGAGTGAAGCATCCAGCTGATATGAAGTGAGGGAAGACGCACAAGAATGCCCAAACTTGCGGATACTACACATTTGACCTAGCCTCAGTGGCTTGATGATCAGTGGTTGACTAGAGGAAGCTAAAAGAAAAAAAAAATTTTTTTGATAAAAGAAACAAGTGTAAATTGCTACAATTTGATGAACTTGACCTGTACTTATGGATGTAGTAGCTCAAAATACCAACTGAGAGGGAAGGAGTCTTCACATCAAGGATCAAGTCGATCCCCTCTGTATACAGAGTTGATAGGGATGGGCAACTTAGACATTGGCTACTTAAAATGAGGGGGTGATAAAAGCATGAAGTGACTAGCTTACATGTTTTCAGGAGGGAGTTTAGTATCAGAGTGTGTGGGGGAAGGTAGAATCCCCACTGAATCGTTTTTCTCTTGTCTAGACAGGTCTGATGAAAAGAGATGGAGATAAAATTCTTATGATTCAATAGTAAGTAATTGTTATCATGACTAATTGCAACTGTCACAACTGTAAAGCGAGGAGTTCTGTAACAAAAAGGGGGGAGTAGTTCATCTTACAGTCCAGGAACAGAAGACTCTAGGACCATCAAGGGAGAAGAGCACAAGCAGAATGTGGGACTCTGTCCAAAGAAGCAGGGACACCAGAGATGGAGGCAGATATGAGGACATGGGGAGAGAGAGCAGCTGAGGACTCTACACTCATGGGAAGAGAAAGACTGAATGCTGGTGGCCAGGAGGCAGGCTTGCAGAATGCGCCCTTTGGTTGTTTAAATTAATACATATTCCTGAGTGTTTTTGTGTACACTGCCACCGCAAAAAACAAAAACAAAAACAAGAGGGAATAGAGGCAAAAACTGTTGAATGATGTGCACGGAGGAGGGGCCTGTAATCACTGCAATGAAACGATGAGTGTAAAACTGATGTTCTCCCACGTAAACTATCACTCAATTCACAATAAAAACTCAAAAAAAAAAAAAAAAAGAGAGATCATTCACTGGAGCAAAGACAGAGAGCTAATAGAACTTAACCTGATCAGGGAACAATCACATTGCAAGTGGAAGGAGAGATAGAAATTGTGGGTGAAAAGGCTGGTTGAGATGTTGCAAACCCAAAAAAGAAACCTAATGCCTTAGAGTCAAATTCTGACACATTGTGACCCTATAGGTCAGAACAGAATTGGTCCATAGGCTTCCAAGTCTATAAATCTTTATAGAAGCTGACTGCAATACCTTTCACCCTCAGAGTGGATGATGGGTTCAAGCTATCTACCATTCATTAGTAGCCAAATACTTAACCAGGTCTCCTCCCAGTGTTAAACTCTAGGGTGTGATGCTTCAGTGGCATAGCTTCTTTTACTGCTCCCCAGTCTCACCCCACAATGTCTGGCTTACAGGAGAAGGGAGCTTTGTTTTTTGCAAGAAACACAACTCTGCTCACTGTTGTTGTTGTTTTTAAGTGCTTTCGAGTCAGGTCTGACTTATAGCATCCCTGTATAGGGCTTCTGAGGAACGACTGGTAAGTTTGAACCACCGACGCTGTGGTTCAAACTGACCTTGTGGTCCAGTGCTTTATCCCACAGCACCCCACTAGGAGCTCACTGTTACTAGAAATGCCTCATCGAACATAAGAGCAGAGTGAAGTGTTTGATTTCTTGCAAGTTACCCAACCAAAGCTTCCCCTTTACTAACACTTGGGGGATTTAGAGCATCTTTGCTGAAAAGGCACAAGAGGTTTCTCTGCTTAATCCCCGGATCTTTAGAGTTTGGGCTGCATTTGGTTTGTGTTTCAAGAGCGTCTCAGTGTAATCTGTGATAGTGAGCTTCCAATGCTCTGAGCGAGGAGTGAGCTGTGAAAAATCAAGGGGCTCAGGAAGCTTTCAAAGATGAGAAAGCTGAGGCTAAGAGCATAGCTTTCAAGGGTTTCTTCCCTGACCAAAAGTTCCCTTTCAACAACTCCACCGTCCACCTCAACCACGGGATTATATTCTGTGACCCCACTCTCCTGGCCTCCAATGTTTGGATCATTGATTTCCCCAAAGAGTCTAGAACTGAGTTGAGGAGTGTTACTCTGAGCTGGTCAGAGTATAAGAGTTCAGGAACTCTTATAAAATTGAGAACTGTCTGTGTCTCAGACATTGAAGTCTGGTCTGGATGGAGAGAAAGAGATGTGGTTGACCTTTTACCCTCCATGCTGAATGCTCTCTGGTTCCTTGGTTTAGTCCTCTGAGGCTGTATTTGCTTTATCCACCTAGGATTTACTAGGTATCCTTGTACGCGTTCAGTAAATTCCTCTATTTTGCTAAAGCAAGCTGGAAATGGGTTCCTGTCCCTTGCAATCTAGGTGTGTCCTAACTGAGTCAGAGAGTGGTTTGCGCAAATCATTACGCAAAATTGACAACAGAACCTCTTCCTGTCAGACCAGGGGATCATACTATTCCTAGACCCTGGTGGCAGACAGTTTTTCAGCAGTCTGGGCACCTCCATGGAATTGACATGGTCATTTCCAGAAGCAAGTTCAGTTCAAGTCCAACATGAGAATGGATCACCTTCCATAATAAAAAGAAAGGAGCTAGAGTGGACTTCACAAACAAAAAAGTGTAAGACACGACAGGAGAGTCTAGAGAGTCACGTGGGGGCTATAGTTTCAGGAATTTATGACCATGGCAAAGATTTTGGCTACCCATCAAAAATGAGCACGTAGATTGTTGTTGTTGTTGTGTGCCGTGGAGTCAGTTCCGACTCACAGCGACCCTGTACCAGGTTTCTGAGGCTGTAAATCTTTACGGGAGCAGAAAGCCTCATCTTTCTCCCATGGAACAGCTGGTAGTTTCGAACTGCTGACTGTGAGATCAGCAGCCAGATCCGTAATCACTACACTACCAGAGCTCCTTACTGTAGTGATGGAAAAAAAAAAAATCCTCAATGCCTTTTTCTCATCAATGAAGTTTTAAAAATTCTATTAAAAGTTCTTATAGCAAACACCCATGATTATCCTGTGTCCTTTGAGAAAATCTATTGAGATCGCCTCTTTGGAATCCCCCCCCCCCCCAAACAGTCATCATAAGCTTTTAAACTGTCTTGAATTTAACTGGTCTAGCAGATCTTCTAAGGAATTCTAGTAGTATAGTGGTTACGAGTTGGGCTGTTAACTTCAAGGTCAGCACTTCAAACCTACCAGCGGTTCCATGGGAGAAAGATGAGGTTTTCTGTTCCCGTAAAGATTTACATCCTCGGAAACTCTATACAGGGTTGCTATGAGTGGGAATTGACTCCATGGCACATAATCACCCCAGCAACAGATCTTCTTGGAAGCCACTGTTGTGAATGATGTGTTTCTTGAAGGCACCAAAGCTAAAACAAGTGTATTATTGAAAGAAGATGTCTGTAACCATCCGCTGATCCCAGAGACATGTTTAAACATATTTTGTTTGGAATAAACACGTGCATGTGTGAACTGGAATCCTAGTAGCAATACTTTTTTACTTACCCTTGTAAGGTGAATTTAAAAGATCCAAGCGATGGTGCAGAGTAAGCATCTGGATATTGATGCCCGAGGCTCAGAGGAGAATCTTAAAAGGGAAGCATTTTGCGTTATGATTGTTCCAAAGATGCAGCCTTCACAATACATTATTCCGAAGTTGCAGCCTTGAGATGCTTTAGAGGGAATGTCTAGGGTCACAGTCCCTGAGAAAACCAATGGAATCTACTTAATCATGAAGCATGCTAAAGCTCACCTAGAAGAATCCCCTCATGCCTCAAACCAGAGCTCAATAAATATTTACTTATTGAATGAAGAAATCAATCAATCCATGAAAAAATTAAAAGTGAGACTTGCACCCATGGCCTGGAACAAACTTTTATTTCCTATAGCCCAGACTCATTGAAGTTCTGATATAGTACTATAGGATAAGCCCCAGGATGCTAATCACAAAGTTGGTAGTTCAAACACACCAAACCACTCTTTGGAGGGTTGCTATAAATCAGAAATGACTCAATAACACTTAACAGTAAAAAAGACTCTTTTTAAATATCTTCCATATATATATA
>NW_006408552.1:21289354-21291937 GCF_000296735.1 Chrysochloris asiatica | reverse complement strand
TTCCATACACCACACACACACACACATATATATCTTACATTTGTTAGGATAAACATAGGAGCAAAAATTGCAGGTAAATAAAACATATTTGAAACCTCATTCCAAAATGAGCCAAAAAAGAAACAACTGTAGTTATATCAAAATCTATTCACTTGCTATTTCTGCCAAAATTTCTTTCTCTTTGATAGATGCCTTGAATTGCAGGTAAAGAAATTCCCTTAGGCAGTCCCTGTTTAGTAGTTCTGAACAACTGTAAGAGCCAAGCTTTGTGCCTTTGAGAAACAGAAAAGAATCACACAGCAAGCTTGGTTGAGAGCAGATACTTAATAACTTTGCTTCATAAGCATGTGAAATAAATGCCTTGAGTACTGTGGGTATCTTACAATTAGCATAAGCCTTTCCCTCCCAAACCAAAAAGCTCTCAAGAAACCCTGCTACCTCCTAAGAGTAAATTCTGGTGAAAAGAAAATTGGAATTTGAAAAACAGCCATCCTAGAATGTCCAGTTTGAAATTCTCTTGGTATATGGACTGGGGCAACAGTGGTTATGAAAAAGAAATGAGTAATAACAACAAGGTTGGTAAACTTTATGTGGAGAAGTTAGAAAACCTAATTTTTAAGGGTGGCTGTTTTGGTCATCATGCAGTTGTGTTTTTCATGAGAGTTTTCATTTTGTTCCGGATGTCTGTCAGTTGTATACACCCTTTGAAGGGAAACTGACCAGCTGCCCTATGCTATGGCATGGCTTTGTAGAACAGAGTAGGTCTGTAAATCAAGACAAGTCATTCTATATGGCAACAGTTCTTAATATTTAAATGTATTAAAAAATCACCTGAAAAGCTAGTTTAAACACAGCTTACTAGAGTCCTTGTTTAGAGAGTGAATCTTCTAAGTCAGAATGCACGGACTTGAGTTTGTAACAAGCTTCCAGGTGACGCTAATGGTGGTCCCCAGAACTACTGCAAGGATTTCACTTAATAGTCGTTATCACTGCTGTTGTTGTTAGTGCCATTGAGTCAGTGCTGATTCATAGAGACCCTATGCACACTGCTTGGTCCTGGGCCAACTTCACAGTTGTTGCCACACTTGAGCCTACTGATGCTGCCACTTTGCCAATCCATCTCGTTGGGGGTCTTACTCTTTTTCTCTGACCCTCCACCTTACCAAACATATCCTTTTTTCCAGTGACTGGTCCCTCCTGACAATATGTCCGATGTATGAGAGATGTATGAGAGATGAAGTTTGGCCATCCTAGCCTCCAAGGAGCACTCTGGCTGCACTTCTTCAAAATGGATCTATTGGTTCTTTTGGCAGCCCACGGCACTTTCAATATTCTCCTCCAACACCATAACTCAAAAGCATCAATTCTTCTACGGTCTTCCTTATTCACTGTCCAGCTTTCGCATGCATATGAGGTTATTGAAAATACCATGGCTTGGGTCAGGGGCACTTTAGTCTTCAAGCTGACATCTTTGCTCTTCAACACTTTAAAAAGGTCTTGCGCACTAGGGTTGGAATCCAGAACCCATCCAGAACCAACTGAGGTAGGAAATTTACACTGGAAAGGAAGAGTAGACTAGCCTGGAGCAGCTAGAAGAGGAAAGGATGCTTCGTGAAGGAAAGACCGGCAGGAAAAATTCAAAACAATAATGGCAGTCTGATTGATTACTACAAGAACAAGTATGCTGTTCGCCCGGGAGCCATCAAGGCAAGTGGTCGGGACCCCTCAGATCAAACTCTCTTCCAAGACTGAGACTCAAGGGGAATGCATGAGCAGGCATGTGATCTAGCTGGTGACCACATTGGTCACTGATGAGGGGAAGAGGGGTAAAAACAGCAATGAAGTTGCGAGCTGAGCCCAACCACATTCAATGGACCCCTGTGAACGCAGGTGGAGACCTGGATGGCCAGCAGTATGGCAGGACCTGGGGACTTCTGAGCCCAGAGGCAGTGGCATGGCCACAGAGGACTAGAGCGGAGAGTGAAGCGCCCAGCTGATATGAAGTGAGGGGAGATGCACAAGGACATCCACACTTGCAGATAGTACCCACTTGACCTGGCTTCCACGGCTGGATGATCAGAACTAGACTGGAAGAAGAAAGTAAAGGGGGGGAAAAAAAAAAAAAGAGTAACCTGCTACAGTTTGATGAACTTGACCTATACTTATGGATGTAGTAGCTCAAAAAAGGGAACATATCTTTATAATGAGGATCACTCCCACCCCCTTGGTACACAGGGTTGACAAGGATGGGCAACTTGGACATTGGCTACCCAAAGGGGGGGGGGGGGGCGTATAAAGGCAAGAAGTGACTGACTTCCAAGCTTCCAAGAGGGAGCCTAGTTCCAAATGGGGTAGGAGAAGTTAGAATCACCACTGAATGATTTCCAATCCGTTGGGACTGGGCTGGCGAAAGTAAAAAGGGATAAGACTCTTGTGAATAATAGTGAATAATTGCCATCAGGTCTGACTGTGAGGCTAGGAAATATAGAGGTAGTTGTTTTTTGACAAAAGGAGGAGAGTGATTGATTTTGCAGCCCAAGAGCGGAGGTCCCTGGGACCATCAAGTGAGAAGAACGGAGAGCG
>NW_006408552.1:21279209-21288464 GCF_000296735.1 Chrysochloris asiatica | reverse complement strand
TCTGGAAGTTCTCTGTCAATGTATGATTGCAGCAGTTATCTATGGAAGGGTAGAAATACTCATGTATTCAAATGTCTGGAACAACGCCAGATCAACAATGGTTGTTCAATAACTATTTATGAATAAACAATCCACTCTCTTGAGGAGTTTCAATATTTAGAGATGGCCAGTTAGCAGAGAACAGAAAGGCAAAAGACACAAATCGAGAATACCATAGGAAGAAGACTTGAAGCATCGTAATCTACATGGCAACCAATGGCATGAGTTTCCCGTAGCTATTATGAGTCAAAATTTACAGAAAAAAGGGGATACGCAAGACAGTGGGTGAAAAAGCTAAGATATGTTGAGTTGCTGTGTTTCTAGAATATAATAAAAGTTTACTTCTGAAGAGTTGACTGCAACACCGGATTACATTGAGTTCTAGTTTAGAAAAATCTTTCATTCTCCATAAAGGATGATAACAACTGTTTCTTGTCTTCTTGGTTGCTCCATATGTCCTTACTAACCACCTCAGTAATGTAAGAACTAATCCCCACTACCAGAATGTGCCTAACTTCAACCCAATTTAGACGAAAAGACCAAAATTCAAAATCTGAATTTCTGACTTATTTCTTCATGAGTCATGGCAATCAATAAATCCTTCAAACCTGAATTTGTTCATCTGTGAAGCTGAAATAGGATTGCAAATTCACAAGACTAAAGGACATAAAATTGCAAGATACAATGACTAACACACAGTGAGTGGATTCCGAATCTTTTTACGGAATTTTGTACAACTTTGCAAATTTGAGAACATATTATAATTAACTGACTCATTCTACAATTGTTTGTTTGCTGCACCTGCATTAGATTCTGTCACAGGTACAGTTTTCGTTGTTGTTATTGTTAAGTGCCCACTGAGTTGGTTCCAAACCATAGCAACTCTGTAGAGGGTTTCTATGCAAAATCTCTACGGTAGCATCTTTCTCCTGTGGAATGGCTAGTGGGCTTGAACTGACTTTATGCTTAGCAGCAGATGGGCTCTTTTCCATAGTCATAGATAGGGACCAGATTTTTCAAAACAAATTTTGTTGATGGAATTCAATTCATAACAGCCAGTAATTCCTCAGTTTATACTTGTGCCCTTGCTGCAGACAGAGAGCTTTCTTAACCACAGTATTTGGATGTCTAATAAGTAACAAATAAGGCTTGGTGGCACATTGAGTTACACCTTGGGCTGGTAACCACAAGGTTAACAGTTCAAATCCACCAGTCACTCCTTGGGAGAGACAAGGCTTTCTGCTCCTATAAAAATGTACAGCCTGAGAAACACTTTATAGGACTGCTATGGGTCGGAACCAACTTAACAGCAGGCAGCAGCAGCAGGAGCAATAGATACCCAATCAAAATCCCTGATAATCGGCTCCACCCCAACCATGTCTCATTTACTGTAGTTAGCTCTTAAAATGATAACTGAATTGCCAATCTTTAAGAATCATGAAAGTTCTTGAAAACAAATGGAAAGATCTGGTAACATCTAGCCCCTGCTTTCATCTGGTGATAGTTTGCTATGTAGGAATCACAATTGTGGCTCATTTTCCACTGAAATTTATCATCTACTCGACCTCTGGAGACATTTGGGATGACAATCCTCATACCAGCATCCTCTTACACCTTTCTCCCTCAGACTCTAATCAGAAGTCACTTCTGTTATCACATTACCAGATCCTATCTCATTTGCCCCTATCACGTGCTCCTTTCAAAATACTTACTACAACTGCGAATTCTATGTTCATGTGTACTTCATAAGTAGTGTTCTCTCCCCTCCCACAGATTGTAAACTTCATTAGAGAGGGCGTGCATCACCTAGTACCCGTCAGCTAATAAAGAACCAAAAAACAATGCTTAAGTGAGTGAGTGAGTGAATGAATGTTTTCTGCTTTATAATATGCTGAGAATCAGTTTCCTTATCTGTAAAATGGTGACAATGATATTTGCCCCTCTCTGTGCATGCATTCAAGGAACCCTGGTGATGTGCATTAGCCACCACGTTACTAACCACAGGCTATAAGGTCACTTGGGTCGGAACTGGGATGATGGCAGTGGGTTATGTATGCGTTAAGGAGCCCTGGTAGGTAGGCACTGTTGGCTAAGCATAGGATTGTTAGCCACAAGGTGTACAGTTCAAACTCAATACCACTCCTCAGGAGAACGATGAGACTGTCTACTTCCATAGAGCTGCAGTCTCAGAAACCCTAAGGAACACTTCTCCTCGGTCCTATGGGGATGCTCTGAGTGGGAAGCAACTTGACGGCACTGGGTCTGGGTTTTGGTTTCAATCATGCACGCCTTGATGGACCAAGTAGAACCATCAGGTTGTTGTTGTTGTTGTTGTTGTTAAGTTATGTCAGTTGATTCCTACCCATAGAGACCCTTTATAGGGTTTCCAAGGATCTACTGGTGAGCTTGAACTGCCAACCTTGCAGCTCAAACTGACTTTGCAGTTCAGTACGTTAACCCACAGCGCCACACCAGGATTTATAAGGTAGCATCTCATTTTTATTTTCCAGAAGACCAACACAATTTTACCTACAGTTGTATCACTAGCACATAATATAGGTTTGCTGTCCAACAAATGTGTATTGAATTAAATTTCTATTATTGTAAGTCTGCAGATAAAGAAAACAGACAAAAGTTATGTTGGGCCCCTGGTTCAGAGTCAACGTTCCCGCTCATTCTGTCTCAAAAAGATGCTTCAATCAGATGATGACGTTTGGAGATATTAGAGAAAGTATGTTTGGGGTGAAATCAATCAATTTATGGCCTAGGGCAAAGCTTTATTGCCCTAAACAACTTTCTGTTTCTTACATGTTTTTTTTTTTTAAAGTATCCTGAAGTTTGTCAATAAAGGTCATAGCTTTTGCTTGAAGGTTTGGCAGGAAACAGGTAGAGATTATAAAAACAAAAATCAATCTTCAACCAAAGAATCCTAATATTTTCAAATGTCCACTTCACACATACAGCAAAGGTTAAAGTTAATGATGGTGAAGGGAGGCACAAGGCTAACATCTGTCAGTGTGGTCAGTTTTAGGGTACCTGTGTGATTCTGAAAAGCTTTAAACATTAACCTCCACAGTTCTCCTCCATGTGCACATACACACACTCTGGAGGCTGCATGGATTCATTCTCCAGTGTTGCATCTACGCCACCTGTCCAATTCATACCCTGCTCTGGCTGGGAGGATGATAATACAGTGAATGCCTGTGGCGCCTCTGATACATGCCAGACAAGACAAGATGCCCCCACTTACTACACCATATTTAACCCCACTTAGGATGATGAGTTGGTACCCTGTTTGTTGTTGTTGTTGTTAGGTGCCATTGAGTCGGTACTGACTCATAGCGACCCTATGCACAACAGAACAAAACACTGCCCGATCCTGGGCCAACCTCACAATTGTTGCCACGCTTGAGCCCATTGATGCTGTAACTTAGAGATGTAAAAACAGAGATTCAGATATGAATAACATATCCAAAGTCACAAAATTGGTAAATGGTGGCAACAGTGACGCCTGCATTTTCAAATGGATTCAAAAAACAAGTGCAAGAAACTAGCAAATTAGGCACACACACATTGCAGTTTATTCAGCAAGTATCCAATTGTTTGTTACTCGAGTTTGCATCATCATCTCCTCAGCACTTCTCATGAGTATGAGGGAGTTAGCTTAATCTCTCTTTACCATCCCTTTCCCTACTCGCCATCAAGAATCACTACGGTGCTTATTTTAAAACTGATCATTGATAACTTTCCTTTTCTCAGTGCATACTACATACCAGGCATACAGCTAAGCCATTTAGATGCTGTATTGATCTTTAATCCTCACAATACCCTTGTTTTCTTCCAGCTCATGAAATTCTGCAAGTTTTGCTGTTATTGTTGTTAAGTGCCGTGGAGTTGGTTCTGATTCATAGTGACCCTGTATAGGGTTTCCGAGGAGTGACTGGTGGGTCTGAACCACCGGCCTTGCAGTTTGAATAGAGCTTATGGCCCAGTGCTTTACCCTACAGCGCCACACCAGGAAGTTTTGGAGAAGTTAAATAGTTCGGACCCAGGGCTCACATCTGAGTCTATTTTAAACCGACACCCAAGCAATTTAACAAGTACTGTGCTACTGAATTCCTGGTGTGGTGCTGTGGGATCAGCACTGGACTGCGAATCATAAGGTCGGCAGTTCAAACCCACCAACTGCCTGCTCCTCAGAAACCCTACATAGGGTCACTATGAGTTGGAACCAACTTGACGGATTTAACAGCCACACCTACTGACCTTACTACATACCAAAACAATAAATAGTAAGAGACTATAAGTTTTTCTTGATCTAATAGCTTTGTGGATGAAAATCAACATGAAGCCTATTCCAAGAAGGTGGAGATGAATGACATCCCTGGTTTCCCACTTCCCCATCATTTCTGACCCCAGCCATCAGTATGACACACTGTCTCTCTGATCCTAGCCACCCAGAGCCAGGGCAGTTCTCACAAGTTAAGAACACACGTCATTAAGTTCACCTTTCCCTTGAACAATTCATAGAACTCAAGCAAGAAACTATACTTATGATTACCAGTTTCATTATAATGTTGTTGTGGTGTTGTGTGCCATGACTCATAGCGACCCTGTACAGGGTTTCCAACAGTGACTGGTAAGCTTGAACTGTTGCCCTTGCGGTTAACAGTCCAGTGCTTATCCTAGAGCAACACACCAAGGCTCATTGTAGTAAAAGGATATAAAATAAAATCATCAAAAAGAAGCAATTCATAGGCAATGTCTCATAAGGTTCTCAACAGGGAGCTGCCATGTCTCAGAGGGCACGTCACCTGTACCCTGACCAGGAATCTCGCCAACCATTGGTGTTCTACGCAATTTCTGGCCAGTCCTGTAAGATAAACGAAATCATGCCTCCTACGTTGACATCAGTCTTTCAGATGAGTTTTTTTCTGTTCTACCCAGTGCCCACTCACCAGTCCTAAGGTGTGGTCTGGAAATCCCAACCCATAGTACCCCAATTACTCCAAAGGTTTTCTCTCTAAAACCAAGGACCAGAGGCCATCTTACTCACGGTAAAACCTGGCGTTTTATTTTAGATTAGTTCATTAGGATTTTTCACAATAGTCCCTGACCTATACATTCTAGGCTTATGCACAAACACCAGGGGGGGAAAAAACCCTACAAAAATAAAGAAGTTAGGTGATATTAGCTCAGGCCAAATAAAAACCAGTCAGGCTGATCTGATATGATGATAGACAGGAAATTACTAAAAGTTCAATATTACCCGTGCAAGTCTACTCTTTATATATTTTCCTTGTAAAGATTTCATAGAAATCCAAAAGCATCCACAAACTTGGAATGTTCATTATGTGACTGTATTTTCCTCAACAACCCCTTGTGCATCATGAAGAGGGCAAAGGCCAAGAAATGGAGGAAAGAAGTCTATCATTTTATTAGTTTTAAAACAGAATTTATAATCAGGTGTACTTGTGTTTCTCTCGCCTGGCCAGGCTTCTTTTCTAGCTGCTGCTTCAGAATGCCAGCACACGGATCAGTCTGCTTTGGAGTTTATTCTGTTCAAGCACAGCTGTTCTAGGAGTCTTGGGGCTTCTGAATCATTGAAGGGCCTGAGCTTCCTGAAGAGAATACACAGAATGAAGCATTTCATGCTTTAGAGCAGTGGTTGTCAGCCAGGGACATTTGCCACTGTCTGGAGTCATTTTTAGACATCCCAACAAGGAGGGGGGAGGATGCTACCGGCATCTAGTATGTGGCTGTTACTAACCATTCTGCAGTGTGCAGGACAGCCCCCTGCATCACGACAAAGAATTATCCAGCTGAAATGTCAACAATGCCAACGCCGAGAAACCCTGCTTTAGTAGAAGTGTTTCTGCTTTTAATTTTTCCTAATTTTATCTTTTGCCAAGCAAATGATTATCTATCAGTTAGTCAATACATGATTTTCCGACAGCATACTTCATCAGATTAGTTCCTTAATGAGCCTCCATGAATCTCTGCCTCTTATAGGGTGCTCTGAATCCCTCAGCACACCATTCAGGAATCTCTTTGACCTGGTTTCTGCTATCTTCCCATTCACCCCTTCCACTGCTCTGAGAATGCTTTCACCCACCTGTGCAGGCTCAACCTGGAACCTTCACATACCCCTAGCCTTTGCACACCATTTTCTCCTGGCAATCTCCTGGCAAAACTTTGCAAAACTCTAGGCTTAATTACAAGGAGCTCTGATAGCATAGTGATTATGAATCAGGCTGCCAACCTCAAGGTCAGCAGTTCGAAACTTCCAGCCATTGTGTGGGAGAAAGATGAGGCATTCTGCTCCCGTCAAGATTTACAGCCTCAGAAACTCTGTGCAGAGTCACTATGAATCGGAACCGACTCCATGATACTTAGCAAGACTTAATTATATACCACCTTTTTCTTTGAATCCTTTTCATAAACACTTGCTACTTACTGAAAGTGGGATTGTTGGAACAACGTTGTTGTTGTTAAGTGCCGTTGAGTCGGTTCTGATCCATAGCGACCCTGTACAGGGTTTCCGAGGCTGTAAATCTTTACGGGAGCAGAAAGCCTCATCTTTCTCCAGCAGAGCGGCTGGTAGTTTCGAACTGCTGACCTTGCGGTTCGCAGCCCTATTCGTAACCACTACGCTACCAGAGTGGAGTAATTCCAATTTCAGGCCCCATCCTAGATCTAGTGAATCAGAACATACCTTTCAACAAAGTCTCTAAGTCATCCATTTGTACAATAAAGTTTGAGAAGCAGGTCTGTAAACAGTGTTAGGTGCCACATTCTCTACATTCCAGGAGCACCTTAAACTACTACTCCCAAAACAAAACCACTGTAATCAAGTTAATTCTGACTCACAACCCAACCTACGTATGGTTTCCAAAGCTGTACATTTTTATGGAAGCAAGCTGCCACATCTCTCTCCTGTAGTAGCTGCTAATCCCAAACTGCCACCTTTTGGGTTGGCAGCCAAGCATTTAATCACTGTGACACCAGGGCACCTTTTATTGCAATGCCATCTACTCGGTTCCTGTTCATAGTGACCCTGTATAGGGTTTCTGAGGAATGGCTGGTGAATTTGAACCATGAATTTGCAGTTAGCAGTCCAGGGCTTATTCTACAGCACCACACCAGGACTCCCCTTTCAGTACTAATGTCAATCAATTCGACGTCAACTCAAGGTAACCCTAGGTGTGTCACAGTATAAAGTTTCATGGGGTTTTCAATGACACATTTTGGGAAAGATCGCTAGGACTTTTTCCACGGTTCCTTTAAGTGAACTCAAACTTCCAATCATTTGCTTAGCAATCAAGCGCTTTAGGCATTTGAATCAAATAGAGACTACAAGAGACCCCTATTCAAAAATAACCTAACATAAAAAATGTCCTGTTCATTTGCCTTTCTCTTCACTTTGCAATGCTGATCAGGAAAATAATATTTTATTCCATCTTTGTATAATGGGCATCAAACTAGAACTGATACATAGCAGGCACTCAAGGCTAAACAAATTAATAGTCAACCATGTTCTGTTTCTGATGGAAACACTTACGACCTTCTCCAGCTGTTGAGCACCAATGGTGTTCAGAATGAAGACAACACAGGACCTACACTGGAAACACCACTAAAGCTGCTGTGTGTCACGCCCTATGACACGCACTGGGACAGAGTCACGAATAAAATGGAGGTCAGGGAATGAGCCATCAGTCAAGACATGCCTTTGTCTCTTTGACATACCGTGAAAGCTTGCTAGTAGCTGTGATGCTAGAAGCTATGCCACCAGTATTCTAAATACCTGCAGGGTCACCCACAGTGGACAAGTTTCAGCTGAGCTTTGAAACTAAGCATGATTAGGAAGGAGAGGCAGACTTCTTCTGAATGTTTGTTGCTGTTATGAAGTGCCACCGAGTCATTTCCAACTCATAGTGAACCTTTCAATCTTGAAAATCTTATGAATAGCAGTGGAACGTTGTCAAATAGCAGTAGATCAGTGTATGCTGAAGCACTATTAATGTTGTTGTTAAGTGCCGTCAAGTTGGTTCCAACTCATACAGACCCTGTATGGTGAGCTTGAACCACTGACCTTGTGATTCAAACCAACTTGAACCTTATGGTTCAAGTTCAACACATTAACCTGAAGCACCACACAAGGACTCCGTGAATAGCACCAGAACATTGTCAGATACAGTGTTGGAAGATGAGCCCCTCAGGTTGGAAGGCACTCAAAATATGACCTGGAAAGGGTTGCCTCCTGAAAGTCGTTGACTATGATCTGGAGTAAAGCTTCCAGGCCCTTCATTTGCTGATGAGGCACAACTTAAAATGAGGAGAAACAGTTGTGCTGTTGTTGTTATGTGTGGTTGACTCAAATTCAGCTCATAGCAACCCTGTATAGGATTCCTGAGGAACAGCTAGTGAGATTGAACCTCCGACCTTGTCGTCCATTGCTTATCCTACAGCACCACATCAGATACAGCTATAAACATCCATTAAAAATCAGATCATGCAATGTACAAAGTATGAATCTAGGAAAATTGGAAGTTGTCAAAAATGAAACGAAATGCATAAAGATTGATATCCTAAGCATTAGTGAGAAGAAATGGACTGGTGTTAGCCATTTTGAATCTCACAATCATATGGTTTACTATGGTGGGAATAACAAATTGAAAAGGAAGAGTATCAAATTCATCATGAAAAAGAAAATTTCAACATCAATCATGAAACATAATGCTGTCTGTGATGGGGTACTACCCATGCGCCTACAAAGAAGACCAGTTAATACCATTTTTAATCAAATTTATGTACCAACCACTAAAGCCAGTGATGACGAAATTGAAGAATTCTACCAACTTCCTCATTCTGAAATTGATCAAGCATGCAATTAAGATGTATTGATAATTGATGGTGTTTGGAATGCAAACATTGGAAGCAAATAGGAAGGATCAAGTAGTTGGAAATTATGGCCTTGGTGAAATAAATTATGCTGGAGATTGCATGTCAGAAATTTTCAAGACCAATGACTTCTTCACTGTAATGTTTTTTTTAAAAAAAATGTTTTATTGTGAATTATGTGATAGTTTACATGGGAGAACGTTAGTTTTACATTCATCCTATCGTATATCATTTCATTGTCATGGTTACAATCCCCTCCATGCATCATCAACCAACCAAAGGGTATACTCTGCAAGCCTGCCCTCCAGACGTCAG
>NW_006408552.1:21250073-21278954 GCF_000296735.1 Chrysochloris asiatica | reverse complement strand
CCTAGACAGACTGGATACTACTCAGTGGAGATTCTACCTTTCTCCATGCCCTCTGGATCTAGGCTCTTTCTTGAAAGCTTGTAAGCCAGTCACTTCTGACTTTTGTAGTGCCCCACCCCCCCTTTTTTGGGAAGCCAATGTCCAAGTTTGTAATGCCTTTTTTAAATAACATAAAAGATGTCTACACACATGGACCTCACTAGATGGAATACACAGAAATGAAATTGATTAAATCTGTGAAAAGCGCCAGTGGAAAACCTCTGTATCATCAGCCCAAACAAGATCAGGGGCAAACTGTAGAAATGCTCATATGCAAGTTCAAGTTGAAGCTGAAGAAAATTAAAACAAGTCCATGAGAGCCAAAATATGACCTTGAATACATCCCACCTCAATTTAGATATCATCTCATGAAGCGATTTGATGTATTAGACACTAATGACTGAAGGTCAGAAGAGTTGTGAGATGATATCAAAAATTTCATACAGGAAGAAAGAAAAGGGCCATCAAGAAGAAAAGAAAGAAGGAAAAGACCAAACTAGATGTCAGAAGAGATCCTGAAGCTTGCTTTCCAGTGTAGAGATGTTAAAACAAATAGAAGCTATATGGAGGTAAAAGAGCTGAACAGAAAATTTCAAATAGCAGCTTGAGAAAGAGGCAAAGTCAAGTATTAGAATGAAATGTGCAAATTCCTGGAGGTAGAAAACCAAAAGGGAGAAAGATGCTCAGTATTTTTTCAAGCTGGAAGAAATGAAGAAAAAAATCAAGCCTTGACTAGCAATATTGAAGGATTCTATGGGCAAAATACTGAATGATGCAGAAAATATCAAAACAAGATAGAAGGCATACACCGAGTCACTGCACCAAAAAGAAATGGTCAATGTTCAACCATATTTCAAAAGGTAGCATTTGAATAGAAAGGAGAGAATACCAGAAAGATGTTTACTTGTGCTTTATTGATTATGCAACGGCTAGCAAATGTGTGGATCATGACAAGCTATGGATAACATTGTGAAGAACAGGTATTCCAGAACATTTAATTGTACTCACGAGGAACTTGTACTTGACCAAGAGTAAAATTGTAATGCCAGGGTTGTATTATTTCACCATACTTATTCAATCTGTCTGCTGACCAGATAATCCAAGAAACTGGATTAGATGAAGAAGAATGTGGCATTAGGAACAGGGCACTAACTAACCAACTGAGACATGCAAATGACAGAACCTTGCTTGCTCAAAGTGAAAAAAACTCAAAACACTTACTGATGAAGATCAAAGACCACAGTCGTCACTATGGGTTGCATCTCACTGTAGCAAAAACAAAAATCCTCACAAGTGGACCAATATATAACATCGTGATAAATAGAGAAAAGATTGAAGTTGTCAAAGACTTTAGTTTGCTTGGATCCACCATAAGCACTCATCGAAGTAGCAGTCAAGAAATAAAAGGACATATTACATTAGGCAAATCTCTTTAAAATGTTCAAGAGTAAAGATATCAGTATGAGACTAATCTATGCCTAACCTAAGACACAGTATTTTCAATTGCCTCATCTGCATATGAACATAAATAAGGAAGACTGTAGAAGAACGGATACATTTGGTTTATGGTGCTGGCAAAGAATATTAAAAGTACCATGGACTGAAAGAACAAATGTATCTTTGTTGGAAGAAGTACAGCCAGAATGCTTCTTAGAAGTCAGGATGGCTAGACTTCATCTCTCAGACTTTGGATATATTATCAGGAGACACAAATCCCTGGAGAGAACATCATGTTTGGTAAAGTGGAGAGTCAACAAAAATGAGGACGACTCCCAACCAGAAGAAGTGGCACAATGGCAGCAGCAGTGGGTTCAAGCGTAACAAAGATTGTGACGATGGAGCAGGACCGAGTAAGACTTTATTCTGTTGTGACTCACTGTGAGTTAAACTGATTTGACTGTACCTAAAAACAACAACAACAATCTAAGGGGAAACTTGGTGTGATGTATGTCAGCTGGTGGCAGTGGTCATGCTAAAGGCTAGACTTCATTGAGTAAGTGGCATTTTAGTGTTAGGATGAAGAAAGTAGAAGAAGAATTTGGGCAGAAGAAACGGGGTAAAATGCAATCCAGGATGAGGAAAGACCCAAAGAATAGAGTGTAAAATAACTTCTCAGAACGTAAAGTAGTAGTACGGCCTGGCTGGAGTTCTTCCAGATGGCAAGACACAGAATTGTTGATACAGACCAGACCCAGGAGGGGTTTTTCCATGGAGATGAGGCCAATCTCCTAATTACAATATTCTCTACTCCCCTCTCTGCCCACCTCTGATTCAGTTAGTAACAACGAAGATGGTCTTGCTTCTTTGCTCAGGCAACAACTTCTTAGCCAAGGTCTTGCCACCCATTCTAGGCTTTTCAAAAGGATAGATTTTGCGTTATCTGTTGCTATTGTTGTTGTTAGGTGCCATCGAGTCGGTACTGACTCATAGTGACCCTATAGACAATGAAACAAAACACTGCCCAGTCCTGTGCCAATCTCAGAATCGTTGCTAAACTTGACCTCAGTGCTGCTGGCCACTGTGCCAATCCACCTCATTGGGAATCTTCCTCTTCTTCTCTAACCCTCCATTTTACCAAACATGATATCCTTCTCCAGGGACTGGTCCCTCCTAAAAATATGTCCACAGCATGAGAGATGGAAGTCTGGCCATCTTGGCTTCCAGGGAGCGTTCTGGCTGTACTTCTTCCAATAGAGATTGGTTTGTTCTTTTGGCAGTCCATGATACTTTTTATAAGTCCATAGTACTTTTAATGTTTTTTAATGTTCTTTTGGCAGTCCATGGTACTTTAAATATTCTCCTCCAACACCACAGCTTAGTGTTATCTAAGCCCCATCTTCTCCCTCTTACCTACTGCGTAATTCACTCATTCACACTCGGTCTCACTCACTCATTCAGAAGTGAGCACTGGGGCCAAAGAGGTAAACAAAATAGACATGAGGAAAGGAAAAGCTCTGCCTTCCCTCTGAACTCTTCCAGCACTGTGAATAGAAGGACACCTGGGGAACACCTGGCAGGCTGGCTTGGACCGAGTACCTGAGTGAGGCCTGAAGATGTTCCACTTTCTGACCCTGAACAGGCTGTAGCGTGATCATTTTGTGATTTTTTAAGGTGTTATCAGGCATAAGCATCATCCAGGACAGAGCAGCTTGGTTGACTGATAGCACAGATCTGGTCCTCTCGGCCTCAAAGACATTCATCTGGTAATTTCTGAGGCCTCTGAGGGGGATGGCTTCATAGTCCTTAAGACACTAAGCTGCAGCACTGTCACTATCCACTGGCCATCACAGCTCCATTTCCAGAGTCGCATATTACCAGGCATAAAGTGACCTATAATTATCTTGTGTTCGTCTTCATTTTTGTGAGGTAAATCCTTTAGACAGGCCCAGAGCATCGTTTGCCATTTGTATAAGATTGAAAGAAACACTCACTTTAGCATGGAGTTATTTACCTCCTCCCTGTCTCTCTCATCTCCCTCTGCCACCTTCTTAGTAAGATATGGGGATAATAACCCTTAATAATGAGGTTCTGCAAGCTATGGCCAGCCACCTGTTTTTGTAAATAGGATTTGACTGGGACACAGCCACACCTACTTGTTTAGGTATTAAATGTTGCTTTGACACTAAATGAGCACAATTAAACAACCACAACAGAGACCACACAGCCTTCAAAGTGTAAAGTACGAGGGTAAGTAAAAAGAAATTATTACAAGATATTGCTTCCCTTTCAGTTAACAGTCACACTTAACCCACTGCACCACCAGAGCTCCTTTTACAAAATCATCAAAATCTTTATTAACCAAAAAGATCGAAATGTGAAGCTATTGTTTCTCAATAGAGCCTCCCCCTCTAGGACTATACACGTCAGCAGGCTCCATTTCTCTTTCCTCTCCCTCAAGAATTCTGGGCTGTTCGAATGAGACCACATGAAAGATGCACACAAATCTAAAGATACTGATCATATTCCTGTGAAATGTTCTTTGAATGTGGGACAAAAAAATCTAAAGGGGCAACACTGGGGGACAGAGGTGGATGGGGTAAGGTAAGACATAGTGTCAGGAGGAACCAGTGCCTGGAAAACGGCATTGTGCTGGGTAAAGTGAAGGGCTGGTAAAAGGGAGACCTCGAGTGAGATGGTTTGACACAGTGGCTGAGCAATGCCCTCAAACAATTGTGAGGCCACTGCAGGATCAGGTAACATTTCTTTCTGTTGTGCAAAGAAATGCTATGAGTAAGAGCCGACTGCTCTGCACCTAACAACTAACAATAGAAGGACGTATGTGGTGATCTGCTGCTAGATTACAGCCTAAGAAAGTGTCTGGGTCAGTTCCACTTTGCAGTGTATGGTCACGATGAGTCACAGACCTGGTATGGCACTATAGGATAAGCACTGGACCATAAGGTCATTTGAATTCTAAGGACAGTGGTTCAAACTCATCAGCTGCTCCTTGGAAACCCTATACAGGATCACTATGAGTCAGAACTGAGTGGACAGAATGTAACAACAACAACAAGAAGTTAGAAATGACTTGAAAGTCACAACAACAGATAAGACAATCAAGGGTCAAAATGGGTAAGTGAGAACTCAGAGTACCACAGCTGCTGAGCAGCAAAATCAGGGTTCAAGTGTGCTACTACTCCATGGACTTGTCTGATTTATACCCCACACATTATGATGTTTTGAAATCTTGACATCTGAAGTGGTATTGATCCTTACGAGCTATGGGACCTTATGAAATGAAGCAAGTCACTTTGCCTCAAATGGCACATGTGTTCAAAGAGGCTAATAACAAAACATAGTTGAGATGTTGTTAGGAGAATTAGATCAAGTATGATGGGTAAATCATGATTGAGCTGGGTTAAACAGTCTGTAGAGGGTGGGTTATGTAGCTTTCTGATGGGGCTCCCCTACACTTGCTTCTCATGATGTGGTTCACAAACTACTTGGGAGCTTATTAGAAATGCAAAATCTCAAGACCCTTCCCAGATCTACTTAAATCAGAATCTGCATTTTAACAAGATCCCCAGGTGATACATGTGCACACTAAGGTTCAAGATGCTCTGCTCCAATCCCTGCACTGATGAAATCCTGAGCAGGGAAGGAGACTATCAGCCTCTGCCCAAGGCTGGTAGACTGGAAGCTTATGATGAACTGTTGTCTTTGTGCCCCCGGACAGTCTGGGACACCAAGGAGCACTTTGGCACTTCACCATTTGGTCAAATAAATTTGTCTTGCTCTCCTCTTCTTAACCCTTTTTAAGGGTTCAGGGCCATGTGGTTGGCCTCTGATGTCATCCCTGAGTGTCACAATCCTCTTTTCTTTGGACTTCTTCTTATAACTTTCCATATGCTCCTTCACTTAAGTAACAGTACAGTGAGCTTCCCAACACTTAAGTAACAGTACACTCGTGCCACACATATCATAGTACGTCATGAAAGAGCAAGATATGCCCGGGAAAGAGATTAAACTGATTCTGCTTACACCTGGGCCTGAGGGTGATCCTTCTCATGACTCCTGTTGCTCCAGCCAGGCTCAAGCCTGAGATGGGACACTCCTAGTTCTTTACTGGACAACAGAAAGGACACTTACTCTCACCATTCAGTGAGTTCCCTTTTCTATAAGGTTCTGGAATATGTCTCATAGTATACGTTTCCAGCATGGCGCTGGGCATATGACAGACGCTCAATCATGGTTTCTTGATTAACCAACTAACTTCCATATCTATGAATCTCAGATCGCCCCACCTACTTTCATCCAAGTATCTCTTAAAAACATAAAAAGGCAAGAGTATCATCAGCCAATGGCTTGAGATATTGGCTCCCAATACCTCACTGGCAGCCCAAAGTGAGGTAACACCAGAAAACCTGACATCATTCTATGAACTGGGCCTCCTCTCTGTCCCATTTTAACTTCCTTGGGACTCAACTTTAAATGATGCCATGAGATCCTAACAGATCTAGGCTGACTGAGCTTGCACTGTTTTTGGACCTCCTAAAATTAGTGAGATGTTTCTGCACAGATGCCAGTAGGTTTCGCATCTCTCTCCACACCCATGATTCATTCCCTCTCCTCTCTTCTATCTAAAACACACATCTGTTCTGACTTAGGATAACGAAAGGAAAAGGAAATAAACCTGTTTCGTGTGTCACCAAGGTTATTCATAGGACTTTAATACCGGCTGATAGAAAATAAAGAAAGCACAATAAGTTATTCTCAGGAAACCAAGAAAAGTTCAAGGAAGTGGAAAATAAGTCATGTCCTTTGGACTGATGAAACTGTAAGTGCCTTTCGTTTATCACAATCTTTCTTCCAGGTGCTGTGAAAATCAATGAGGCCTATAGGATTTTGAGAGATCAATATTAAAAATACACATTTTGCAATGCAGAACATGTGTACCGTCTGTGTGTTTCAAGTGGCCTGCATGCCAATAGAACGATCTTAATCAGGCACATTGCGGAATATAAATATTGACAGTTGGGATAAGAGTACGGCAAGGCCCTTTCCTGTACTGCTCCTCCGACTGTGCCCTTTGTGCTGCTCAGCAGTGGAGGTGACTAAGACTTGGGGCCATGAACACTCAGCTTTCTTTACCCCCTGCATGTAATGACATCTTTCAGAAATAGGCCAGAGAATTATAACTGCTAAAGGAAATGCCTACAATGTCAAGATCACTCTTAACTTCTTATTTGAGGAAATAGGAAGCAGGCCTACACTAGACATCTCTGAATTCCCCCTGTCCTGTTTCTCATCCCCTTAGCCATCACTCATCAAGTTTCCCTCCTGAGAGTTTCCTGGGACCACTCCCCAAGTTCTTGTCTCTCCATCCCCTTGGCTGAGGGTTTGATCAATCTCTGCATGGTGTCCACGACTCTGGAGTGCCATCATAAACTTTTGTAACAAGACATGCATCTTCTCGTGTCTCCCTCGTGCTTGAGATCTAAAATCTTTGGCAATTCGTTAGGAATCTACCTGATTTCATCCTCTTCAGAAGTTATACCCAGACATAATCCCTAGGTACCAATAACACTGGTGTTTAACATGTGCTGTGGGTTAATGCACCAGACTGCAAAGTCGTTTGAACTGCAAGGTCAGCGGTTCAAGCTCACTAGCTGCTCCTCAGAAACCCTATACAGGGTTGCTATGGGTCAGAACCAACTCAACAACACTTAACAACAACAACATATATTTTATGGAGTCCTGGTGTGGCACTTCAGGATAAGGCGCTGGACTGCAAGGTCAGCTTGAACAGCAAGGTCGGTGGTTCAAAATCACCTGCTGTTCCTTGAAAACCCTATACAGGGTCACTATGGGATGGAAACAACTCAATAGCACTAAACAACAACAACAAATATTTTGTAGTGTAGTGGTTACGAACTGGGCTGAAAACCGCAAGGTCAGCAGTTTGAAACTACCAGCTGTTCCGCGGGAGAAAGATGAGGCTTTCTGCTCCCGTAAAGATTTACAGCCTCGGAAACCCTGTACAGGGTTGCTTGAGTTGGAACCGACTCCACAGCACATAACCAACCAACCTAAATTTGACATCAAATCAGTTTCAACTGTAGTGACCCTATATAGGATTCCTCAGGAGGGGTTGGTGGTTTGAACTGCTGACCTTGCACTAACAGTATAATGTTTTATACTGCACCACACCGGACTTTTTAATATCCACAACAACATATATTTACCTTGAGGATGCATTGGCTAACGCACTCCACTGTTAACCAAAAGGTTTTTGATTTGAACCTCTCCGGCTTCATAGGAGAAAGATGTGGTGATCTGTTTGGGCCAAGATTGGAAACCCTCTGAGACAGTTCTACTCTTTCCTCCAGGGCCTCTGAGTCAGAATCAACTTGACGACCATGGATTTATCCATTTGCTAAGGAAACAACAAGCTATTAATGCCCACGACTACTGATTTCTCTCTGTTGTTATTTCTTGATAATTTCAGGCATACAGAAATGTTTCCTTTTTTTGTGGTTCCCATAGGAAACATTCTATTTCACTATTTATGACATCATATTATATTATGTTTTATATGTATCTGTATACCTGGGTTATTATTGTGTCTTCTTTGAAGAAAACAAACTCTTCAAGGACAGGATTTAGTCTGTCTTGTGTACTGTACTAACTCCAAACCAAACAAAAACACACTCACTGCCATCGAGTTGATTCCTACTCTTGTTGTTGTTGTTGTTAAGTACCACTGAGCCAGTCCCCAATCGACTCACAGCGATCCTATGCACAACAGAACAAAACACTGTCTGGTCCTATGCCAACCTCATAATCATTGCTATGTTTGAGTGCGTTCTTGTTGCCACTGCACCGATCCATCTTGTTGGGAGGTTTCCTCTTTTACTCTGACCCTCCACTTTACAAAGCATGATTTCCCTCTCCAGGGACTGGGCCCTCTTGATAATATGTTTGAAGTATGAGAGACTAAGTCTGGCTTCTAAGGAGCATTCTGGCTGTACTTCTTCCAACACAGATTGGTTTGTTTTTTCAGCAGCCCATGGTACTTTGAATACTTTCCTCCAACACCGTAACTCAAATGCATCAATTCTTCTATAGTCTTCCTTATTCACTGTCCAACCTTTGCATATGAGGTTATTGAAAATACCATGACTTGCATTAGGCACACCTTAGTCCTCAAACAGAAATCTTTGCTCTTGACATTTTAAAGAGGTCTTATGCAGCAGATCTGCCTAATGCAAGATGTCATTTGATTTCTTGACTGCTGTCTCCAAGGGTGGTCAATCCGAGCAAAAGGAAGTCTTGGGACAACTTCAATCTTTTCTCCATTTATATAGATCTTGTTCCCTGAGCCAATAAACAATCAATAAACAACATTCCTACTCCAGCAACCTTATATAGGGTTTCCAAGATTATAAATTTTTATGGGCGCAGGTAACCCCATCTTCCTTCCTCAGAGCAGCTGGTGGTTTTGAACTGCCACCCCTGCAGTTAGCAGCCTTACACATCCCATACCACCATCAGCATTCCTTCTTCTACCCTAGAATCAGTGCCTGGCACAAACTATGTACCCACAATATACTTGTCAAATGAATGAAGAAGTACAAGTGTGCCTCTCAAGCTAGATTACGAATTCATTGAAATCAGAATTTCATGTTCATTTTGTATTCTGGGTATATAGTGAAATGCCTAGCACAAAGTAGGAGTCAAATATTGTTCTGGTGAATTGAATTGGCTCGAAAAGTACTTTGCAGGAGACATTTATTAAGGGAGTCCTCAGAATTACATCTCCATCTCTGGGTACAAAGGCAGATAAAAAGATAAGAAGCGAAGCTGCCTCTCACAGAAAAGAAGGAAGTCCTGTGTGAGAATCAAGGGCAAAAGATCCCCAAGTTTCCACACCCCAACTGCCAATTATACTTCTTAGGCTTCCCAATTCTATTTATGAGCATGAATCTTCACCTTATCTCTAGGAAACATACTGCAATGTCAACTCGATTTTAACAGACCTTTCCAGTCGCGACAACTTTGATATACACATTTTCTGTGGCACGATTTGCACTGCTAAAGTTAAGGCTGAGTCAGCAGTTCTAGTAAGAAATCCATGTTCTGGGGATTTATAACTCAGCCATAAACACTTAGCTATGGCTTCGTGATAAAGAAATGAAAACTACCTGATATTCCAGGATGTACAGAGGAGTTCTTCAGGGTTTCACCCCAGTGGGCTAAAGGAGAAACCATGGGTCCTCTTGTTGATAAATCTAAGTTGAAATGAATATCAAGGAATTAAAACCATTAATGAAGGCTCTAGTCTTCTCCCATTTCTCAAGAAGGAAAATGCAGTCTGTGTGCTTGATTCTGTGAACTCCCTGATTTCTGTCTGATTAGTTGTTCTCTCTTGTGTCCCACATCCAGAAGGTTGCTAAATCCTACTGAGTTCTGTCTGCAGTGTTTCTCGAGCTTTAATGCATCTACAAAGTACCTGAGGATCTAGGAGGTTTGGGTGGGATGTACATTTCTAACAAGCTAACAGTAGATGTTGCTAGCCTGAGGACCACTCTGTGGCGAGCAAGATTAGAAAACAATCAATATGTCCCTTCCTCTACATCCCCATTCCTCTTTCTTACATCTGGCCAGTTGTAACACCTGTCTACCTAAACTACTTTTCTGCCTTCCCACTGCCTTTATTTTATCTTCCACTATGCTTCCAAGGAGCTCTGGTAGCGTAGTGGTTACGAATCAGGCTGTGAACCTTAAGGTCCGCAGTTTGAAACTCCCAGCTGTTCCACGGGAGAAAGACGAGGCTTTCTGCTCCCATGAAGATTTACAGCCTCGGAAACCCTATATAGGGTCACTATGAGTCGGAACCGACTCTACCTCCACGGCACATAACAATAACAACAATGATGGTGCCAAGGAATGTTTAGAAGAAGACCTGATTTATAGTATCATCTAGCTTAAAGTATCTGATTAAGCGAGAATTCTTTAGCTCTTCCAAGCGCTGCTACCTGTCTTCTCTGCCCTGCCCCTTTCTACACCTACCAATTTACTAATATTGACCCCTGTCTCTGTCACCGTCAAAGGACTGGGAACTCTTAAAAGGCAAGAACATATTTTACTCAGCTCAAGATCTGATACTTAATACAAGTTCAAAAACATATGCGATGACAAGAGGAATTAATAAATTAAGAGATTTATAATAAGAACTAACATTTTTATTTTGTTAACATTTACTTTGTAGCCAACATTATGAAAGGGGATTTATATTTCTTAGCTCATGTCATGCTCAGAATAACCCTGAGAGCGAAATATGCTGCACTTGAGTAAACTGAGGCTCAGAAAAGTGACAACAGTGTCCTAAGAACGAATGGTTGGTATGTGGTATGCGAAACATTGTTGAGACTGACAAACGCTCAGGTAATCCAATCTGTACTCATTTTAGCGAGAATGAAGTTTTCTTAATTAGACTTTGCAAAATTGGGTGCCCAACCCAGTAGACACAGGCAGATGTGCCACAGGGCCGGCCCACAAACAGTTTTATTCCCCTGTTTCGAAAATGCTCCTCCTCCAGCAATTCCACAGTCTACCCCCAATGGCCCCATGATCTTAATGGCCGTATTCTTTAGAGTTCCTAGTCCTAGAACAGATTTATTTTCTTCCTTGCCCCAATTCCTCCTGCTTACATATCCCTGGGTGTGACTCAACAACCTATGTCTGGTCTAGCAATATTGTGCAGCCTTTAATCCCAAAGATGGACCATTTTCAGAATTTCTCACAGTAGCAAAATCAAATCGGAACTTAATTGTATGGAAATTCCAAAGTCCTTTCTCTCAATTCCCAGGCTATCCTGAAAGGCTGACAGGAGAGAGGAATGGGGACAAGAATGAGTGGTCCAGTGACTGCTGTTGCCCTTGGGGGTCTTTGAAGCCAGGAACCTTTCCCTACAACTCAATGCAAGTACTCTGTTCAAATGGCCAAGTGTTAAAGAGGAAAACAAAAGAGTGATTTATGCCTCTGCTTGGCTGCTCTGACCTCTGGCAGCTCAAAATAAGATTTGATTTTAAAAGCAAATGCTTCCACTTGTTATTTTAAGTTCCTTGAGACAGAGATGAAGGACAAGAAGATGCTTGACCAGCAAATGGACCCACAGTGAAGAGCACTGGTATTTTTGGATTGGTTTTTGTTTTGTTTTTTAACTTACAGATGTTGCAAAGGCATGAACGGTCAGAAATGCCAAACGTCATTCATTCATTCATTCAGTCAGTCAGTCAGTCAGCCATACACCAGTTTATTCATTGATTTATCCATTTATCTGTTTATTCATCTATCCATTCACTTAGTTTGATGTACACTCTTTCATTTGCCAATTATTTATTGAGCTTTACTATACAGGGTCACTTTAGGTCGGAACAGACTCAATGGCACTCAACAACAACCACCACCAACAACTATATTTTAAAGGAGCCTTGGTGCAGTGGTTAAGCACTCAGCTATTAAACAAAAGGTTGGCAGTTCAAACTCACCAGCCATTCAGTGGGGAAAAGATGTGGCTGTCTGCTTTTGTAAAGATTTATACAAAGGATTCATACATGGAAACCCTAAGGGACAGTTCCATTCTGTCCTATAGGGTTCCTACGAGTCAGAATTGATTCAATAGCCACAGGGTTTTGGTTTTTAGTGTTTTTTAGGAGTCCCTGGGTGGTTCAAACAGTGAACACACTCAGTTGCACTGGCAGCTGAGTCTACAGAGAGGTAACTGAAAAGAAAGTCCTGACAATCTATTTCTGAAAACTCAGCCCGGGAGAATGCTGGGAGCACTGCTGTACTCTTCACGTAGATGGGACAGGCATGCGTGGCAATATATTTGATGACAACAATATTTTAGAAACTATTTCAGGTGCTGGAAACACCTCAAAGTTGGGAGGAAATAACAAGAGAAATTTTCCTACAGAAAATTAATTCTCTATTGACATCTTTAGGACAAATGAAAATATTCAGGTAAGGAAGTGAGTGGACCAGTGTGGGTGAGGTGTAGTGAAGGCAGGAGCATGAAAACCATTCTAGACAGGAATAACATGTATGCAGGCTGAGTGTGAGAGTCTTGTGTGCTCGAAGGCTGTTCACGATGGCTGAGCAGAGACTAGAGGACAGGGCAATGATGTTATGGGAGAAAGATGAAGAAAAGAAATAATCCAGGACAAGTCTGATTGGTTCTCCTCTTTACTTCTAGTAATGAAGGACATCAGTGATTATGTGGATGTAACAAGGATGCCCTGAAAAAGGGCAGTGACAAGTTAAACAGACTTAATACAACCATTGTTGTTGTTAGGTTGATGGTGAGTTGGCCCTAACTCATACTGACCCTATGCATAACAGAATGAAACACTGCCTGATCTTGCACCATCCTCACAACTATTGGTACATGTGAGCCCACTGCAGTTACCACTGTATCAATCCAGCTCTTGGAGGTCTTCCTCTTTTTCATTGACCCTCCACTTTACCAAGCATCATGTCTTTCTCCAGGGACTGGTCCCTCCTGATAATATGTCCAGAGTATGAGAGACAAAGGCTCACCATCCTGGAATCTAAGGAGCATTCTGGCTGTACGTCTTCCAACACAGATTTGTTTGTTCTTCTGGAAGATCATGGTACTTTTAATATTCTTCTCCAACACCACAACTCAAATGGATCAACTGTTCTAAGGTCTTCCTTATTTATTGCTCAACTTTCACAAGCATATGAGACTACTGAAAATACCATCACTTAGGTCAGGCACGCACACCTTAGTCCTCAAACTGGTATCTTTGCTCTTTAACACTTGAAAGAGGCTTTGTGCAGCAGATTTGCCTAATGTAATATGCCATTTGATTTCTTGACTGCTGCTTCTATGAGTGTTGATCCTAGCAAACTGAAGTTTTTGACAACTTCAATATTTTCTCCATTTATTATGATGTTGTTTACTGGTTCAGTTGTGAGGATTTTTGTTTTCTTTACATTGAGGTGCTCTCCATACCGAAGGCAATGGTCTTTGATTTTAAGTCCTCTTCACTTCCAGAAAGCCAGCTTGTATCATCTATAAATCGAAGGTTGTTAATGAGTCCTCCTCCAATCCTGATGCCATGTTCTTCATATGATCCAGCTTCTCATATTATTTGCTCAGCATGCAGATTGAATAAGTATGGTGAAAAGATACAACCCTGGCACACAACTTAGTGTAACCATGGTGGAAGCAGCAATGGTGGTGGTGTGCAGTCCAGGTAGAGCCAACTCTGGATAGGGTTTCTGAAGCTGTGGATCTTTACGGGTGCAAAAAGTCTCATCTTTTTCCCATGCAATGCAACTAAATCCTTATGTTGTTGCTGTGTGCCATCGAGTCAGTTCCGACTCACAGCGACCCTGTATAGGATTTCTGAGGAGCAGCTGGTGGGTTTGAACCACTGATCTTGCAGTTCAAACCAACCTTGAGGTAGAATGCTTATCTCTTACGGTGCCACACCCAGATTCTGTGTCTATGATAACTAGTCAGGTATGAATCACATCACATATACATGGTGTACAACTTTCTGTAAAGTAGCTGCAACTCTAACCCTAAACCACTATTATGCAGAGTATAGTAGGGAAAAGTTCCCTACTATACTCTGCATAATAGTTCTTCTTGAGGCTGTCAGCCCACCTTGAGGTTCAGAGCCAAGCAAAGTACTGGAGCTTGAGGCAGAAAACCGAACTTCAGTAATGTGCTGCCAGGAGGAGGCTTTGTGGCCTCTGCATAATGCTTAGTACTTGGCATTTTAAAAATGTTGCCTGGAGGTCCATTTTCTAAAAATGTCTTTTCTCTGGAGTCTTGTGGTCTCCCCGGCAAGAATTAGGAAACAGAGCCCAGGTGAACTCCCTCCTGTTGTAAACAGGCTCTGTCTTTACTTATTCCCTCACTGGCTGTGCTGAAGGCAAGACATCTCTTTCTGGGGTTGTGGGGAGGGAACTTCCACTTGTCCAATATTACTACTTTATGTTCACACCCTTTACCTATAAATGGGGCTTCAATTTTTCCATACAAAATTCAGGAAGGAAAGGTGGGATAGACAAAGTCCATTTTCTTCCCACCAGATCCCTCCTCTGAGGTCAGGGACATAGACCTGATCATGATTCCTGATCCCTGTGGTTGGAACAGGGCTGGAGAGAGGCTAAGGTGTGCCCTAGTCCTCAAAGTAACATCTTTACTCTTTAACACTTTAAAAAGGTCTTTGGCAGCAATCTATCCTTTGATTTCTTGGCTGCTTTCCATGTGTGTTGTCTGTGGTCCAGTTGTTTTCTTTACAATATGTTGTAACCCATAAAGAAGACTGTGGTTTTTTTTGTCTACATCAGCAAGTGTTTGAAGTCCTCTTCACTTTTAGGAATCAAGGTTCTATCACCTTCACAACACTTGGTCCAATACTGATGCTGTCCTTTCCATACAGTTCAGCTTCTTAGATCATGTGCTCAACATACAGATCGGATAACTATGGTGAAAGGAAACAGTCCTAGCATACACTTTTCCTGATTTTAATCCAGGCAGTATCACCTCTTTCTGTCTGAACAACAATTTCTTGACCTATGTACAGGTTCTGCATGCACATTAACAAGTGTTCTGAAATTCCCAATCTTCACAAATTTAGTCATAGCTTTTTATGATCCACAGAATTCAATGATTTTTGCATAGTCTATAAAACATAAGTAAACATCTTTCTGGTATTCTCTGCTTTCAGGCAAGAACCATCTGACATCAGCAATGATATTACTTATTCCATGTCCTCTTCTGGAACCTGGCTTGAGTTTCTGGCAGCTCTTTGCCTTGGTACTGCTGCAAAAAATTTTTTAATTATCTTCAGCAAAATTAATTTCTGCATTCTGTAGGGCCAGCTTTCTTAGGAATGGACACAAATCTACATCTCTTTCAGTTGGTTGACCAGGCAGCGTCCAAAAGTCTTGACCTAGACTAGTGAGTGCTTCTAGTACTGCATCAATTTGTTGAAACATTTCAACTAGTATTTCTTTATGGAACGTTGTGTTTTGCTAATGCCTTCAGTGCAGCTGGGCCTTCTTCCTTCAATACCATAGGTTCTTGATCATATGTTACCTCTGGAAAGATTGAATGTGGACCGAATCTTTTTGATACAGAAACTATGTGTATTCCTTCCATCTTTTTTTGATGCTTCCTGTATACTGCAAGTCAATGTCTGAATTGTTTCTTCAGTTCTTTAAGCAGGAGAAATACTGATAGTGTGTAATTCCATCTCAGTTTCAAGTCTTTGCACATTTCATTGTAATGCTTCACACTCTGTCTTCTGGAACTGCCCTTGGAAAATGTCTGTTCAGCTCCTTTATATCATCGTTTTTTCCATTCATTTTAGGGACCTTCTGTTCAAGGCCAAGTTTCAGAATCTCTTCTAACACCCATTTTGTTCTTTTCTTCCTTTCCTGTTTTTTAAATGATCTTTTACTTTGTTTATGTTTGATGATCTTGTTGCAATCCCACAACTCCACTGATTCAATGCATCAAATCTGTTCATAATTTGGTCTCTAAATTTAAGTGGGATATACTCATGGTCATATTTTGGCTCTTGTGGATTTAATTTTTTTTTTAGCTTCAGCCTGAACATGCATGTGAAAAACTGAAGGTCTTTTTCACAGATGACCCCTGACCTTCTTTTGGCTGATGACATCCAGCATCTCCATAGTCTTTACCCACAGATGTAGTTAGTTTGATTCCTGGGTAATCCATCTTGTGAGGTCCACTGGGATAGTCATCATTTATGTTATTGAAAAGAAGTATTTGCATCGCAGAAGTCATTGGTCTTGTAAAATTCTATCATGCGATTATCACAATAATTTTTATCACCAAAACCATATTTTCCATCTACTGACTCTGTTTCCAACATGAACATTTCAGTCACCAGTAATTATCAGTGTACCTTGATTGCATGTTTGATCAATTTCATACTAAAGAAGCTGGTTTGTTGTTGTTATTGTTAAGTGCCATAGAATCAATTCCAACCCATAGTGACCCTGTATGGGGTTTCTGAGGAGCAGCTGGTGAGCTTGAACTGTCGACCTTGCAGTTCAAATGGCTTTGCAGTCTGGCGCATTAACCCACAGTGCCACGCCAGGACTCCTTGGAGAAGTTGGTAGAATTATTCAATTTCTTCTTCTTTGGACTTAGAGGTGGCTGCATAAATTTCAGTAATATTTTTATCGGGCATTACTTATTATTGTTAAGTGCCATCAGGTTAATTCCAACTTATAGAGACCCTGTATAGTGTTTCCAAGGCTGTGACTCTTTGCAGGAGTAGAAAGTCTCACTTTTCTCCTCAGGAGCTAATGGTGGATTTGAACCACCAACCTTGTGGTTTACAGTTCAGTGCTTATCCTACAGAGCCACCACACTCCCTGGTCTTCCTCGCTGGCATATAGATATTATCCTTACCACAGACAGTACTGTACTTCTAGATCTTATTCTTTTTTATAGTGAATGCAATACCATTCTTCAATTTGAAGTTCCCAGTACAGTAAATCACATGATTGTTCATTTCAGCTCACTAATGCCTAGGAAATCAATCTTTATACATCATTTTTGATGACTTCCAACGTTCCTAGATTCATATTTTTAAATTTCATGAAGAATCCAATTATTAATAGATGTTTGCAATGGTTTCTTCTCATTTTGAGAAGCCACAGATGAAGGTCTAGATAGCTTTGCTCCATACGTGTCATTAAGACTGACTCTACTTTGAGTAGGCAGCTCTTCTCCAGTTGCACTTTGACTACCTTCTAACCTGAGGGGCTTATGTTCTGGCACTATACCACATAATGTTTCATTGTGATTCATAGATTCTCAGGGGGTAATCCCTCAGAAGTGGGCTCTCTAGTCCACCTTCCGAGTCTCTTCTTAGTCTGGAAGCGCTGCTGAAAGTTGTCCACCAAGGGTGGTTTGAAACACCAGTGACATGCTCCAAGCACCACGGCAACACACAGTATGACAAACTGACAGATGTATAAGGGAAAGAGGTACAAGACAAGACAAAAAACTAAAGCATGAAAGAAGCCAGGACCAAAGAACACTAGTATATTTAGTGGTACACAGTGCAAGGAGCCGAGTGCAGTAATGGTTTTCTTGTGAGAACTGAGAATGGAAGAAGATGAAGGATATTTGAGGAATTATTGTTGGATACGTCCCATTGCTCCTTGGGCATAGGCTAGTACACTGCCTGCTCCCATGGGATTGGTTAGGTTTTAGAAAGTAGTGATGTTTCTCTCAGACATATTTACATGAATCCAGACCCCATGGGCTCAAAGCTATTAAGTGAAGCTACTGTAACAGAAACTGAGAAATGTGTTGAGGGGCTAAGATTTAAATGTGTCCCATATATCTTCATCAAGAACCTTCAGAAGAGGAAGCAAAGTGACTCCTACCAAGAAGGGTTCAATGCATAGGAACGCAGGGAAACCAGAGACCCTCACTGCAACACCACACAGGCACATATGCCCACCCCACTCAGGCACATCATTCTGAGGATGTGCCCAGTGGGTCCCTCATTCTAAATTCCTAGAACATCAATTTGAATTTCAATGGTAGAGAGCTCAACAGCTTCTCAAACAGGTGTTTTTCCAGTAGTAAAGTAGGAGGAACATGGAATCCAGAGGATTTCAGGGCTGCCTTAATAGTCAATCTTCCTATGTCTAACATTATACTTCTATAAAAAGGGAATCATGACAGCTACAGTCAGTTCTCAATGAGCTCTGGTAGTGTAGTGGTTACGAATCAGGCTGCAAACCTCAGGGTCAGCAGTTCGAAACTATCAGCTGTTCTGCAGGAGAAAGATGAGGCTTTCTGCTCCCGTAAAGATTTACAGCCTTGGAAACCCTGTACAGGGTCGCTATGAGTCGGAACCGACTCCACGGCACAGAACACCAACAACAACAGTCAGTTCTCTGAAATTACATCCATCCATATGTCTTACATGTCTGGCACATAAGAGACAGAAATATACCCTAGTTGTCTCCCTTTACGGAGCCTCCCTGAAAGCTCAAGAATCCATAGTTTCATGGCTTAAAATACAGAAAACAAACATTTTTTTTAAACAGAACAAATGACAGTACTTAATTTTTTCATCTTAATATAAATTCCAATAAAGTTGTTCAATACAATTGGCATAGAAACCAATTTCTGCAAATTCCCCTGTTGATATGTTGTTCATTCATTTATTAATCTTTAATTAACTGACCAGAATTATACATTAAGGGTTAAGGGTCCAGACTCTGAAGTCCAACACACATGAAGTTTGAATTAATATAAACTGTTTTTGCTGATAATAATAATTGGTGGTGTTGTTATGTGCTGTGGAGTTGGTTCTGACTCATAGCGACCCTGTACAGGGTTTCTCAGGCTGTAAATCTTTATGGGAGCAGAAAGCCTCATCTTTCTCCCACAGAACAGCTGGTAGTTTTGAACTGCTGATTTTGCGGTTCGCAGGCCGATTTGTAACCACTACGCTACCAGAACTCCTTGATAATAATAATAACATCTACAATTTCCATGCCCTGAATGAGTGGAAAGGACTACAAAGATGAACACACTACCCTACTTAGAATTATTCAAAACCAGGAAGAGATAGAACTGCTTCACAAACACAATAATACACAACTCTTTTAGAAATGTTTTCTCCTGCCTGTATCGGAACTTTTGATTACCAGATTCTAAAATCACAAGATGTTTGGAGTAGGTGGTCCCGGGTGTGGTGTGGCAGACCCTTGATCTCCTACTAAGATGTGTATGTCTTTCTACTCCTCCTTCCCCCTTAGTACACTGGCCTGTGATTGCTGTATGACCAAATACAGCTGTCACTGCAGCAAATATCATGTTTCTCTTTGCGACAGCAAAAAAGAAGAGCGCATCGCTTATGCTTATCCTTACCACTAAGAAGCAAATCTCCTTTCTAGAAGTCACTCAATACACTTGCCTGGCATTTTATTAAAGAGAACTGGGTCTCAATTTCCAATCCTCATATGACTAAAGGATACTGGAAAAAGGCATCACAGTGTTTGTGGCTTCTACAGAGGAGAGCAGTAAGAGGGATGATGGTTGGGAATGTTGTGTTAACTAACAGGGTCTTTCTCAGAAACATGCAGTAGATAGTGACAATTGATATAAACGGAGCACATTTATATTAAGAACAGAGTGATGGCTTATCCTACTTGGAGGTTTGGGAAAGACTTTATGGAGAAGGCACCATTGAAGTAATATTTGAAAAAAATATATTCTAGTGGACCAGTTGAAGTTGGAAGAGCAAAACCTTCCAGCCACAGAGAACTGTCCAGACAACGGTGAGTACAAGAGCATTGTTACAAAATCAAAGAAACTTTTATTAAAGAAAAACATCAAAATGTGAAGCTATTGTTTTTTTGAAATATCCTCCGTCTAGGTCTATACACTTCTGATGGTGGTGTTTCTATCTCTCTTCTCCCTCCCTAAAGAATTCTGCTCTCTTGGATTTATACCACATCAAAACAGCAAGCAAATCTAAGGATACAAATCACGTTCATTTGAAATGTTCTTTGAATTGTGGGGAAGGGGCAAGTTGATGATTGTGGCACGCACGGGATACATTTTCTCAGTGAAATTCTCCTAGGACAGCTCTTTCTGGTTTCGAAGAATGAGCACAGGCATTGTTGTGATGGGAAAAAATTCATCTGCACAGTTTCCCTAGCCCTTGTCTCGCCAATGCAATTTTAGTTTTCATAAGACTTCATGAGAAAATCCCTGAGATTTGATGTGTCCTTCAAGAAAATCTATCCAGATTACCACTTTGGGGTCCCAAAAATCAGTCACCATAACCTTCTGAGTTGACCTCTCTGCCTTGAACTTAACCGGCCCAGCAGGTCCCCTCAGAAGTCACTGTTTTCATTGGACCTTGCTCTCCAGGTCATATTGGTAAACCCATGACTTATCTATCCTTGGTTACAAGTTGTCCCATAAAATCATCTTCATTATCATTGATCTTACTTAAAAGACTCATAGAAATATCACCCTTCTAACTAAAAGCTTGCTGAGACCAAGATGTTCACTTAAAAATGAATATGCCAAACCATGTGAGATCCCCACGTTGGTAGCTACCAAATCAATGGTAATTCCAAAGTCTTTTACCAGCTTCTAGACTTCAGCCACAATTTATTCCTTCAATGAGGTTGATGGTCTCCCCTCTCTTGACTCATCTTTAAGGTCTCAGCATCCTTCCTTAAATGCTTTATCCATCTGAAAGGTGTCATTTTATGTGCGCAGCATTCACATAAACTTGTAAGTGTCAATGATTTAGAAAGATGTCCACTTGAGTTTTGTTAAAAGTTAGGTATTTACCACTGACCTCAAAATTGTTTGGTTTTTCCCCCCAAAGGCACAAAAGTATCTTATTTAAGGCACCATAGGAGTTCCAGTGTGGCACTGTGGGCTAATGCGTCAGACTGCAAAGTCACTTGAACTGCAAGGTCTGTGGTTCAAGCTCACCAGCTACTCCTTGGAAACCCTATACAAGGTCGCTATGGGTTAGAATTGACTTAACAACAACAATGAGACCAAGATGAGTAATTTACTAAGAGAACTTGTCTGCAGCCATTCACTGATTGCAGAAATAGGTTTAAACATGATTTATCTGGAATACACCACATGCATGTATGAGATGGAACATTAGTAGCTATAGTTTTTGACTTGCACTAGTATGTGCAAAGTGTGAGAAATTCTCAAGACAGTCCATCTTCAGGAATAAAAGGTCTGGAAGATTGTTAGACCAGATGTAGACTGTTGATTCACATAGCAACAGGGACCTAGTCCCCTGGGTTAAGTGAACAAGATGAACTGGGGGAGGAAGAAGGAACTTTAAGAATACAGCCATGAAGAGTAATGCAATAGATATTGTGGGGGAAGACTGTTAACCCCATAGTGCTCAGCCAATGAGGAACCCGGGGAGACCTTCTCTAAAGAGGATAAAATTCTTGGTGTATCACACGCCTGTGTCCTCTGGGTCCAGCGCCCGATTTTGTGAAATCAAGTAAAGAAAACCTCACTGTCACTAAAATGAGTACAGACTGGATTTCTGAACATTTGTCAGTAAGAACTCGAGATAACTCGTCAGTGACTTCACAATTATGAGGAACTGAGGTAATATCGGGGTATCGACAACTTTTCCCACAAGAGGCTGAGTAATGGAAAAGAATAAGACTCAAAGGTGGTGGTGGTGGTAATGTGCCGTGGAGTCGGTTCCAACTCATAGTGACCCTGGTACAGGGTTTCCGAGGCTGTAAATCTTTAAGGGAGCAGAAAGCCTCATCTTTCTCCTGCAGAACAGCTGGTAGTTTCGAACTGCTGACCCTGAGGTTCTCAGCCCGATTCGTAACCACTACGCTACAAGAGCGCCTTAAGAGAAAAACAGTGCTAGCCAGTGGAAAGAGTTCTGCACAAACAGGTTAGGGTCCAAATGTATCTTGTCAAACAGTATTTTTCCAAATTAGGTTTTGTTTTTGGTGAAAATGAATGATTTTAGGAGGCAGAGAATACAGCATTAAAAAGCACTGAATCACATCATGAGAAAAAGATTCACTTGCAAATTTTCATTTTAGCCCTGTTTTTGAATCAATGAGAAACTCTTGGTTCTGACTCTAGCTGAGTCAGAATCAGCTTGATAGCAACTAAACAGCTCCTATTTATCTTCCTTAACAACACAAAGAGAGCAGAGGGCCTTCCTAACAGTTCCCAGCTAGCACTAAACAGCACTGCTAGTTTTCATTGTATTCATGCTTGTGGCTAGCTTTTATTGATGATAAAGGACACTGCATTTGAATGAGTTAACTTTCATCTATGTAAATCCTTTCAACAATGAGTTAATTAACAGAAAAATCTGAGGAAATAATGATTCCAGGTGATGTAAATATGAACAGAATTAATGGACTTGTCCACAGTCATAACATAAATGGCAAACACCATGAAAGTGCTATTTATGCCAGGGAGATTTTGAAAGTCATATATCAGTATATTGGAGTCCGGATGTGGTGCTGTGGGTTAATGCGCCAGATTGCAAAGCCGTTTGAACTGCAAGGTCAGCAGTTCAAGCTCACCAGTTACTCCTCAGAAACCCTAGACAGGATCGCTCTAGGTCGGAATTTCCGACTTGATGGCACTTAACGACAACAACAACATATCAGTATATTAACCAGTTGCCCTCAAGTGGATTCCAACTCCTGGAGAACCCATGTGTGTCGTCAGAATCAAACTATGCTCCACAGGGTTTTCAGTGGCTGCTTTCCCTCAAGTAGATTAGCAAGTCTTTCTTTCAAGGTCTCTCTTGATAGACTTCATTTTCTTTCTTTTCAGTTAGCAGCCCAACATATCAACCTTTTACTACTTAGGGGCTTTACTATATAGGGAGACTCTCATATATTTTTGTACTAAGGGTGATATAATCAGATATGTTTCAGAAAAATTTGTTGTAAAAACTAAATGATTTACTAAATGTAAAGAGCTTAGATTCTTGCCTGGCACATCAAATAAATGTTGTTGTTGTTGTTGTTGTTACTTAGTGCCCTTGAGTCTTTATGACGCACAGCGGCCCTGTATAGGGCTTCTGAGGAGCGACTAGTGAGTCTGAATGCCAACCTTGTGGTTCAACTCAACGCTGCAGTCGAGTGCTTATCCTATGGCACTACATTACTGTTGTTAATTAAAGAATAAGGACAAATCTGCAAAACACCTCATAACATGGATGAAGCTACAGGATGTTATACTGGGTGAAATTAACCAACCACAAAAGGACAAACACTGCATTATAAAAACTCAAGAAAAGGTTTTTATGATAAAAGAAACATTCTTTGATTGCTACCAGAGGTTGGAAAGAAGAATAATTCACTGCCCAGAGAGTTGACACGAGTTAACTAGGATTACAGAAAAAGCAACATACAGGAGGGAAGGAAATTGGCAGAAGAATGATGAAGACAGGTAAAGACACAGGGAAGAACACAGAGGTAAATACTGTTATATAAACAATCCTGAAACAACAGTGCTCTTTGGGTAAATACATGGCCAAATAAGAGGGAAACAGGAGGTATACGCACAAATATATACAGGGTTGACAGAGGATATCCATACTTGGGTATTTACTTCGACTGCAAAAGCACATATGAAAGTGGTGGAGCATACAGAGGACAAAATGATGAAAACTTCTTAGACACCTTGAGGCACAGAAGTACTGGGCCTCGGGGATCAGGACTATAGTCTCAGGGGACACCATGGTCAGTTGGCAAAACATAATCTACAGAGACAATATCTTGCATCCTACTTTGGTGATTAGTGACTGGGATCTTAAAAGTAAATGACTGGCCATCTTAAGATACATCTAAGGTCTCTCCATATGTGGAATAAAGAAGAGGGAGGAAAACTGAAGAGGTCTGAAATCAATTCATCCAATGGATTAACAAAGCATGTGAACATCAGTCTCCACAACTCTGAGGCAGAAGTAGATGGTGCCCAGTTACCGTCATCAACTACTTGGAAAGGGATCATATTAGAAATTCCTGGACACTATGGGAGAAAATGAGGGACAAAACATAAAAGTATTACATACAACAAGTTTACTGGTCAGAAAGAGACTGGAGGAACCTAAAACTATGACTCTTGGCCACTCTTCAAATCTGGAAGGGAACTCAACCTCCTGGCCCAATTTTCAGCCAAGTGGTAGGTAGACATATAGGAGGGCCAACAACACTAGTAAGGTAGGCTCACCATGGAATGACCATCCATTAATATCACGAGGATAACATTTACTTTAGGACAAATTTCAGAAGGGGTGGGAAGGAGATTGACACAAAAGTTAACTTAGACACAGAAGTATTCAGAGTATAGCAAGCTTACAAAATTAAAAATAGGGAATCAGAGATATCAATTTGTAATAAAAACAATTACAAAATAAAAAGAGGTAATAGTAGTGTTAGAAATGAATTCCGATGTCATGTAAAAGGCTCTCGGAGAGACTAAATCACCTTGGCAAAGCAAAATTTACTCCTGCAGGAGGGTGCGTGCACACAGCTGTACATACAGGAACAGGCCAGCAAGCACACCGAGTGGCCAGTCCACTCGGGTTTTTAAATCCCTGACGTGAGTCTCACCCCATTGGCTAGGGTTTTGACCGCACAATCTTTTCCCTTACCCGGTTGGTTGGCTAGTTCAAATTTCTAAAGCATGTATTCCTATTTTAGGAAAGGAAAAAGAAAGATCATAAAGTCTTTACTTCTGGAAATAAAGAAAAAAAGAAAGGTTACCAGAATACAATAAACAGGATTACAAAAAAATATTATTTTTTTTCCCCTACAGTAGTTCAGAACTTCCAAATGGTGAGGAAATCAAGTAGATTTCAAGATAAAACAGTTTTTTTAAACTGGGGTATAGCACTGTAAGATAAGCACTGAACTACTAACTGCAAAGTTGGTAGTCCAAACCCACCAGTAACTTATTAAGTGCAGTCAGTCGGTTCTAATCCATAGAGATCCTATATAGGATTTCTGAAGAGCTCCTGGTGAGCTTGAACTGCCAACCTTGTAATTCAAACTGATTTTGCAGTCCAGGTCATTAATCCACAGCCTCATCAGGACTCCTCAACAGCAATAAGGTAATCTTAAAGAAAATTAATAAATCTCATCAAAATAAGAGGAAAATCATAAAGATTTAGAAATGGTACAAACAAAACAAAACAAAAGAAAAGCAAGAAACAGAATTAAAAGAAAGCCCACAAACAAAATGAACTCAGCACAGAAAATTACAGCACTAACAGCACTACAAACACACACACACACACACACACACACACAGCAAAATGACAGAAATCAATTCATACCTATCAATAACTACAGTGAATTTAAATGGTTAAAATACACCAGTCAAGAGGCAGAGAATAGCAGAATGGATAAGAAAACAGGATCTATCACTAAAAAGATGGAATCAATCTAATTGCCCATCAAAGGAAGGATGGATAAGCAAATTTTGGTACAAGCACACAATGAAATGCTACTTTGTATTAAAGAATAAAGATGAATCTTTGAAACGCCTCTTAATATGCATGAACCTGGAGGACGTTATGCTGAGTGAAATTAGCCAATCACGAAACAGCAAATACTGCATGAAACTACTATTGTAATAAAGTTTACAAAAACTTTTCATATTCAAAGAAGTATTCTTTGCAGGCTACTAGAGGTAGGAATGAAGGAGGAGTACTTCACTGGTTTGCATTTGTTGTTGTTAAGTGCCGCTGAGTCAGTTTCGATTCATAGTGACTCTGTTTAGGGTTTCTGAGGAGCGGCTGGTGAGGTTGAACTACTGACCTTGCAGTCCAGTGTATTAACCTGCAGCACCATATCAGGCTTGAGTTTATTATTGTTGTCAAGTGCCACTGAGTCAGTTCTGATCCATAGCAACCCAGTATAGAGTTTCCGAGGAGGAGCTGGTGAGCTTAAACCACTGACCTTAAGGTTCAAACCGACTTTGCAGTCCAATGAATTAACACACCGCACCACACCAGGCTTGAGTTTAGACATAGGTTATGTTGGTGAAGAAGAAGAAGGCAATATACAATTAGAGAGAGAATGGCAAAAGAATGATGAAGGCATGAGAAGACAGAGAGTACAAGAGTTAAAGGTAACAGAGTTAACTACTGTTATAAACACCATCCTGCACAGACAGTAATCTATGGGTAGATACATACACAGACATGCAAGCTGATTGGAAATGGGAGGGAGAATGGGAATATAACTATAAAGATATAAATATCTGACAGAGGACATTAGTACATGTGTGTTTACCTTTGCTGAAAATATGTCCATGAATGTGGTGGAACATACAAGAAGCACTACCAAACATCTTGAGTGAGTTAGTTGTTAAGCCTTGGCATTCATGACCATAGACTCAGGGGACACCATGGTCAATTGGCATAACATACTACTTTGGTGAGTAACAACTGGGATCTTAAAGGTCATGAGCAGTCATTTAAGGTGCAACTATTGATCTCTCTCTCCCTGACCAGAAGAAAGAAGAGTGATGAAAATTAAAGACACTAGAAAACAAGTAGTCCAAAGGACTAATGGACCGCGTGAACATTAGTTTCCACAGCTCTGATGATGCCAGGTTACCAATACCACCGCTCTGAAAGGGATCGCACGAAAAGTTTCTGGATATAATGGGAGAAAACATGAAAAACAAAACAAAAACAGGCTTACTGGTCAGATGGGGACTGGTGGAAACCCAAGGTTATAGTCATTAGTCACCCTTCAGATCTGGAACTGAACCCCACTACTCAGTTTTCAGCCAAGCAATTTTGTTGTTGTTTTTCTTCAATCCCACGGAGTAAATTCTGACTCATACAAACGCTATGGCACAACAGAGCGAAACACTGGTCCCACATCATCTTAGCAGTTGCTGTTACAAATGAGCCAATGTAGCTGCCGCCTGTTGCAAATCCATCTCCTTGGGGCGGGGGTGGGAGTGGGAGTGGGGCCTTCCTCTTTTCCGCTGACCCTCCACTTTACCAAACAAGGTGTCCTCCTCTAGGGATTGGTCCTTCCTGATAATGTGTCTGAAATATGAGAGATTACAGCTTACGATTCTGGCTTGTAAGGAGCCTTCTGGCTGTACTTTATCCAACACAGATTTGTTTGTTCTCTTGGCAATCTCTGGTACTTTTTTAGTTCTCCTCTCCAAAAGCATACTTCAAATATATACATTCTTCTAAGGTCTGCTTTATTTACTATCCAACTTTCACATGCATATGAGGCTATTGAAAAGATATGGCTTGAGTTGAACACACTTAGTCCTCAACATGATTTCTTTACTCTAACTTTTTTTAAGAGGTCTTGTGCAGCAGATAAGCCTAATGCAATACTTCCTTTAACTTCTTGACTGTGTGGGTTGTGCATCCAAGCAAAATGAAGTCTTTGACAACTTCAATCTTTCCTCCATTTATCACAATGTTATTTATTAGTTCAATTTTGTTTTCTTTACATTGAAGTGCCATCCATAATGAAGGCTGTAATCTTTGATCTTCATCAATATTTTAAATAATCTTTGCTTTCAGCAAACAAGTTGTATCATCGGCATATCGTAAAACGGTAATAAGAATTCCTCCATGTTCTTCTTCATATTAGCCAGCTTCTCAGATTATCTGCTCAGCATACAGAAGGAATAAGTATGGTGAAAGGTTACAATCCTGCACACATCCTTTCCTGATATTGAAATAATTCAGTATCTCCTTATTCTGTTCTGTTCTAACAACTGCTCTTGGTCTATGTATAGGTTCCTTATAAGAACAATTTAGTCTTCTGTAATACCTATTCTTCACAATGTTATCTATAGTTTGTCATGACCTACACAAAGGCCTGTGCATAGTCAATAAAGGACAAGTAAACAGCTTTCTTATATTCTCTGCTTTCAGCAAAGATCCATTCAACGTCAGCAATGACGTTCCCTCATGTCATGTCCTCTTCAGAATCTGGTTTGAATTTCTGGCAGTTACCTGTTGATGTACTGTTGCAACTTTTTTTTTTTTTTACTTATCTTCTGCAAAATCTTACTTATATGTGATAATGATGTTAATCAATTATTTTCAAATTCTGTTGGGTGATTTTGTGTTTTAATGGGCAAATCTGGATCTCTTCTGATCAACTGGCTGGGTACCTGTCATCCAAATTTCTTGACATAGATAAATAAGCACCTCCAATACTGTATCAGTTTGCTGAAATATTTCCATTTGTATTCCATCAGTTTCTGGACTTGTGTTTTAGACAATGCTTTCAGGGCACCTTGGACTTCTCCCTTCGCTATCAGTGGTGCTTCATCACATGCTACTTCTTGAAATGGTTGAAGATCAAACATTTCTTTCTGGTACCCTGATTCTGTATATTCCTTCCATCTTATTGTGATGCTTTCTGAATCATTCAATATTTGTCCATAGAATCCTTCAATAGTGCAAGTCAAGGCTTCAAATTTTTCTTTAGTTCTTTCAACTTCAGAAATGCTGAGTGTGTTCATCTTTCTTGTTTTTTTAACTTCTTTTCTGTGTGTGCATGTTTTTATTGTGAATTGAGTGATAGTTTACATGGGAGAACATCGGCTTCACACCATAGTTTTTGCAATGATTAAACTCTCCACCGTGCATCATCATTCAACAGTATTTGCTTCCATTCCCTCTGTTTATCTTGTTTTTTTTTTGAGGGGGTCTGGGGTGGGAAGGTGTACACAAAACACTCAGGAATCTATCTATCTATCTATCTATCCATGACAAAAAAGAAGCAAATGATCAAAATGGATGT
>NW_006408552.1:21246668-21248730 GCF_000296735.1 Chrysochloris asiatica | reverse complement strand
TGTGAAGTCAGTTCTGACTCTTAGTCACCCTGAATTGGGTTTCTGAGGCTTCAAATCCTTGCAGAAGCAGAATATCTCATCTTTCATCCCTGAGCAGTTGGCGGGCTTGAACTGTGGACCTTGTGGTTGGCAATCCATTGCTTATTGAACTAAAAATAATAATTTAAAAAAAAGGATAGCATTCATGAAGAAAACTAAAGGGCATTACAAAGATAAGAAAGAAATAAAAGGACAAAATAGATGCCTGAAGAGACTCTGAAATATGTTCTTGAATACAGAGTAATTAAAGCAAAAGGAAGAAATGAAGACGTAAAAGAACTGAACAGAAAATTTCCAAGGACAACTTGAGAAAGAGAAAGTATTACACATTGAAATATCAACTATTAAAGTGCTATTAGTACCATTAATATCATTATCATTTTGGAAGGCATATGAATTTGAAGGTGGAGACACACCTCAGGAGATGTATCAAGAGAATATAAGGCTAAATAACCTCTGCAAAATCTAAGGGCCCAACCATGGCTGTGGAGATGCTGAGAGCCAATGAGACATTTAGAGAGAAGAATCCAATCCGCAGGGCTCTGTGACACAGAGGCCTGGGTAAACACCTCCTCTCCTTCTGGTGGGGCTTAAAGCTTTCTGAGTCTCAGACAGCTTGTCGTGACATACTGCCAGGTCTCTGCTGAATAGACGAAATCAGATGAACATTGTGCACACACAGATAAAAATCCCCAGGCACATTCTGTACTAAATGACATGCCTTGTCATTTTCAGAATATCAGCAAGAATCTTCATCTGCTATAATGAGAAAGAAACAAGGGGGTGGGGTGGGGAGAGGAAAAGAAAAAAGAACCTGAGCATCAACTAAAAAAAAGAAAGAAAGATATGAAACCTAAGCTCAAAGAACATATCATAAGCCACAGAGCCCTTAGATAGACACTCCTCAAGAAGAACTGAAATCAAACACCTAGCCAAGAAGAAAGATGAGAAGGGAAGAAGACTAACCGAGAACTCACTGGACAAGGTTTGTCCCCATCCACTTACTCTCTATGTGTTATATGCTTCAACCTCATCAAGGTCCTACAAGGAAGACGGAACTTGTGAAGTACAGGTAACTTTCCTAGCATCACACCCAGCAAAGGGCTGCTCTGGGATTTGAGCCAAGTCTTAGCAGCCCACATTCTCTTTGAAGTGCATCTGTGGACTAATATTTAAAGTAACCTAAACGCTGAGTGAAATCAGGCCTAGGATGGTAGTTAAGAGACTCCTTTACTGATATTTTTAGGAAATGGTTAATGTTCAACCATTTCAAGAGGCAGCATATTATCAAGAGCCACTGATACTTAAGGAGCAAGTCCAAAGTGCATTGAAGGAACTGGCAAAGAACAAGGCACCAGGAATTGATGGAATACAAATTGAAATCTTTCAAGAAAGTAAGGCAGCACAGAAGGCACGCACTCATCTCTGCCAAGAAATTTGGAAGACAACTATCTGGCCGAATGATTGGAAGACATCCACATTTGTGACCATTCCAAAGAGAGGTGACCCAACGGAATGCTGAAATCATTGGACAATCTCTTTGATTTCCCACGTGAGTAAAGTTTTACTAAAGGTAATACAGAAATGGCTGCAATCCTACATTGACAGAGAACTTTCAGAGATTCAAGCTGGATTCAGAAGAGGCTATAGAATGAGGGATATCACTGCTGATGTCCGATGGATCTTGGCTGAAAGTAGAGAATATCAGAAAGATATTAACCTGTGCTTTACTGACTTGCAAATGTTTTCTATTATGTGGATCATCACAGGCTATGGGCAACACTGTGAAGTATGAGTATTCCGGAACACTTATTGTGCTCATGAGGAATCTGTACATGGACCAAGAGGCAGTTGTTCGAACAGAACATGGGAACAATGAATGGTTTAAAATTAAGAAAGATGTGTGACAGGGTTGTATTCTTTCACCATATTTATTCAACCTGTATGCTGAGCAAATCATCCGAGAAGCTGGGTTCTATGAAGAAAAACGTGGCATCAGGATAACAAGAAGACTCATTAACAA
>NW_006408552.1:21245073-21245965 GCF_000296735.1 Chrysochloris asiatica | reverse complement strand
GTGTGGTTGTGCATAGGGTCGCTATGAGTTGGTATCGACTCAATGGCACCTAACAACAACAACAATCTTTGTAAATCTTTGTCGGAGCAGAAAGCCTTATCTCTCTCCAGCAGAGTGGCTTAACTCACCTACCTTGTGGTTAGCCATTGTGCTCTGGTATTTCTCCATAAGACTAACTAAAATTATACATATGCTTTTATTCATCTACTTATTTACTCTATCATGTTTGGTAAAATGGAGGGTCAGATTAAAAGAGGATGACCCCAAACGAGATGGACTGGCACAGTGGCACAGTGGCAGAAGTGATAGGCTAAGTGTAGCAATGATTGTTAAGGTTGGCCCATGACCAGGCAGTATTTTGTTCTGTTGTACAGAGGATCGCTACAAGTCGGTACCAACTTGATGGCACCTAACAACACATTTACTCGATCTTCTGTCTTAGGAGATAACGTTCATAAGTTCACTGCTGTATCACAGTGTTAACACATACCTATGGTATTGTTGCTGGGCTGTTGAGTTGATTCTGCCTCATACTAACCCTGTATGACAGAGGAGACCTGCCATGTATGGCTTCCTAGACTGTACTCTGTATTTTAGTGGATTACCAGGTATTTTCCCCTATGAAGCCGTGGGTGGGTTCAAACCAGTGACCTTTCCATTAGCAGTCAAGTGCTTAGCTACTGCAGAATGAAGGCCCTTGCAAACAGTAGTTCTGTTGTTATTGTTGGGTGCCACTAAGTTGTTTCAAACTCATAGTGGTCCTGTTTACAACAAAACACACAATGCTTGTTCCCTCTGCCAGCCTCACAATTATTTCTGTTGGAGCCCATTGTTAGGACAGCCAGTAGAGCATAGTTGTTGTTGTTGCCATAGAGTTGGAACTGACTCATAG
>NW_006408552.1:21244027-21244523 GCF_000296735.1 Chrysochloris asiatica | reverse complement strand
TGTGATTTCTCTCTCCCGTTCAATTCATATATATTCTAAACAGATTTAAACAATTCATTGTCACAAAGATTTAAAGACTCATTCTTTCTGTCATTCACTATTGACATAATATAACTCAGTTTCTTGCCTTTCATGTCATAAGTAAGATGACGTAAAATGAGATTCAGAGCTACTTATATTTATCAAGAAAGCTTGGGAGGAATCAAATGTTTTAGATAAGACAGAATAAGACCCTGTACATTTCCCGTGTAGGGGGCCCTATTTGCTCATAAAGCAGTCACTTAGCCTTATCCTTTGGCACACCTCAAATCACAGGCCACGTCTTCAGAACCTTAAGAACACAACAAAAGCAGTGGTTAAAGGGCAATTTATAGCCATAAACACACACATTTAAAAAGAGGAAGAATCAATATCAATGACTTCATGCATCAATTCTAACAATTAGAGAAATAATAGCACAAAAGCTCTCCTTAAGTAACAAAGATAACTTTGAAAA
>NW_006408552.1:21231527-21243192 GCF_000296735.1 Chrysochloris asiatica | reverse complement strand
CATCCAAGGTAGACAGGTTTCAGTGGACCTAACAGAGTAAGACAGCCTGGGAAAAAAGGGAGGTGATCTATTACTGAATGTTTAGTCACTGAAAACCTTATGAACAGCAAAGGAACACTACCAGAGACAGTGACAGAAGATGAGCCCTAAAATCGGAAGGTACTCAAATACGACTGGGGAACCTCAAAGTAGAGCTCACCATGATTACATAAATGCAATAAAACTTTTGGGACCTTCATTTTCTAATGAGGCACAACTCAAAATGAGGAGAAACAGCTGCAAACATTCATTAAGATCAGAACATTGAATGTACTATAAATCTAGAAAAATTGGAAGCTGTCAAAAATAAATTGGAATGCATAAAAATTGTTATTCTAGACATTCTTGTTGCTGTTTTTAAGTGCCATTGAGTCCATTCTGACTCATAGCAGTACTGTATAGTGTTTCCAAGGAGCTGCTAGTGGGTTTGAAATGCCTAGTTGTGGTTGGCATCAATTGTTCACTCTAGAACACTACACCACTTCATCCCTAGGCATTAGTGAGCTAAAATGGACTGGTATTATTCATTTTGTATCTGATAATCACATGGCTTACTCAGCCAGGAACAACACACTCAAGAGAAATGGCGACACATTCATCATCAAAAAAACATTTCAAGATCTAACTTGAAGTGCAACTCTGTCTGTGATAGGGTAATATCCATACAGCTACCAGAAGACCAGTTCACACTACTATTACATAAGTTTATGCATCAACCACTAAAGCCAGTGATGATGAAATTGAAGAATTCTACCAACTTCTTCAGTCTGAAATTTATCAAACTTGCAATCAAGATGTATTGAGAATTACTCCTGACTGCAGTTTGAAGGTTGGAAAAAAACAGAAAGGAAGAGTAGAGGGAAAACATGGCATTAGCAATAGAATAGATGCTGGAGACTTCCAGATAGAATTTTACAAGACCAATGTAAAATTGAATTCTTCATTGCAAATACCTTTTTAAAACAAAATAAAAGAATGGGTTGGAATCGACTCGACGGCACTTAACAACAACAAAATACACAGAGACCTTACTATATGGAATACACAGAAATCAAATGGACTACATCTGTGGAAGAGACAATGGAAAAGCTCAGCAGCATCAGCCAAAGCAAGGTTAGGGCAGACAATGGAACTGCCAATCAATTGATGATATTCAAGTTCACACTAAAGCCAATGAAAATTAAAACAAGTTCACAATAGCCAAAATAAGACCTTAAACAGATCCTACCTGAATTTAGAGACTGTCTCAAGAACAGATTTGATGTATTAGATAGTAATGACCGAAGCCCCAAAGAGGTGTCAAGGGATGACAACAAGAGCATCATACAGGAAGAAAGTAAAAGGTCATTAAAAAGACAAGAAAGAAAGAAAAGATGAAAAGGAATGTTAGAGAGATTCTGAAACTTGCTCTCCAGTATAAAGATGATAAAGCAAATTGAAGAAACGAGACTGTCAAAGAGCTAAACAGAAAATTTTTAAAGGGCATTTCAAGAAAACAAAGTCAAACATTATAATGAAATGTGAAAGGACCTGGAGTTAGAAAACCAAAATGGAAGAAAACACTCAGCATTTCTCAAGCTGAAAGAATTGGGAAAAAAAAAAAAAAAATTCCAACCTCAACTTGCAATATTGAAGGATTCTATGGACAACCCATTGCCTGATGCAGGAAGCATCCAAAGAATATGGAATACAGAGCCAGGGTATCAAAAAGAAATGGTCGATGGTCAACCATTTCAAAGGTAGCATATGATCAAGAACCGATGTTACTGAAGAAAGATGAGATGTTCAAGCTGAATTGAAGGCACTGTTGTAAAACAGGCTCCAGGAATTGACAGAATACAAATGGAAATCTTTCAAACAAAAGTTTTTTTAAATCTTTCATAAAGTGAGCACTGAAGGTACTCACTCAGCTATGCCAAGAAATTTGGAAGATGGCTACCTGGCCACTCAACTGGAAGAGATCCATATATGTGTCCTTTCCAAAGAGAGGTGACCTAATGGAATGCGGAAATAATCTGACAATATCATTAATATGAAGGAGCTCTGGTAGCGTAGTGGTTACGAATCGGGCTGCGAACCTTAAGGCCAGCAGTTCTAAACTACCAGCTGTTCCGCGGGAGAAAGATGAGGCGTTCTCCTCCCATAAAGATTTAAAGCCTCGGAAACCCTGTTCAGGGTCGCTACGGGTCGGAAACGACTCGACGGCACTTAACAACAGCAACAACAACATCATTAATATGACATGCAAGTAAAATTTTGCTGATGATGAGATTGTCACAATTTTCACTGGATTCAGAAGAGGACATGTAACTAGGGATGTCATTGCTGACATCTTGACTAAAGCAGAGAAACCCACAAAGATGTTTGCTTTTGCTTCATTGACAATACAACAGCTTTCTACTGTGTGGATCATAGCAAGACAGAGCTAAAACTGGGAGGAATGGGTGCTCCAGAAGACTTTTAAGTACTCATGAGGAACCTGTAGAAAAACCAAGAGGCAGTTGTTAGAACAGAGCAGAATCAAGGAATACGGAATGGTTTAAATTCAGGAAAGTTGTGTACCATGTTGTGTCCTTTCACCATAACTCTTCAATCTTTATGTTGAGCAAATAATCAAAAAAGATAGATTATATGAAGAAGAACATATTAGAGGACTCACTGACATGCTGCGCTATGCAGATGATACAACCTTGCTTGCTGAAAGTGGATAGGACTTCAATATAATGAAAACAAAAATCCCCACAACTGAACCAATAAATAACAAGAAATGGAGGCAAGATTGAAATTGTCAAATACTTCATTTTGCTTGAATCCACCATCAACACTTAAGGAAGCAGCAACCAATAAGTCAAATGCTATATTTCATCAGGTAAATTTGCTGCACAAGACTTCTTGAAAGTACCAAAAGCAAAGATAATAGTTTGAGGATTAAGTTCCACGTGATCCAAGCCATGTTATTTTCACAATTCATGTGAAAGTTGGACAATGAATAAAGAAGACTATAGAAGAATTGATGCATTTGAGGTAGGGTTTGGGAGGATACTGAATATTCCATTGACAGAAATCTGTGTTGGGAACAACACAGGACATGGACAAACAAATCTGTGGTAGAAGAACTACAGCCCAGAATGTTCCTTAAAAGCCAGAACGGCTAAAGTCTCTCGTACTTTGGACATGTCATCAGGAGGGACCAGTCCCTGGAGAAGAACATCATGCTTGGTAAAGTGGACAATCAGAGAGAAAGTGGAAGGCTCACAACTAGATGGAATGGCTCAGGGGCAGCAGCAATGGACTCAAGCATAGCAACACTTACGAGGCTGGTGTAGGACCACACAATGTTTCCTTCTGTTGTCTATAGGGTTGCTATGAGTCAGAACTGACTTGGTGGCACCTAACAACAACAAATGTCAATAATGCCCAAATCAATCTACAGATACTATGAAATCCTCAACCAGATTCCATCATTATTCTTTAAACAGGTATAAAAACGTATCAACTTTATATGAAAAGGAAGAGACCCACAAATAAACAAGGAACTACTAAAGAAGAAGAACAAAGTAAGAATACAGTAAGTTATTTATCTCAAAACCTACTATAGGGCCATGGTACTCAAAACAGCTTGGTACTGGTACAATCACAGAGTCATAGCACAGTGGAACAGAACTGAGAGCCCAGAAGTAAATTCATCCACCTACGAACAGCTGGCCTTCAATGAAGAGCTAGAATCTATTAAATGGGAAAGAGAGTCTCTCTAATAAACAGATATCCATTTGCATAAAAACAAATTAAGATCATATCTCACAGTACATTAAAAAAAAAACAAAAAACCTCAAGATGAATTGAGATCTAAATGTAAAACCTAAAATTACAAGGATGATTATAAAACAAAATAGGGGCAAACATAGGGGCATAAATAGAATACCAAAAATTACCAAAAATGTGCAAACAACAGAAGATAAACTAGACAACTAGGGTTTCCTAAAAATTAAACACTTATGTGCATCAAAATAGTTCTCAAAATAAGTCAAATTAAAAACTTATGTGCATCAAAATACTTTTAAAAACATGTAAAATGTGAAAATCATTGGTCAAAGACATACTTAACAAGGAACATATCACTGAACTGTATAGATAACTTCGATGCCTTAACAACAAAAAGACAGTCCAATTCAAAAGTATGCAGAGGATTTGAGCAGGTGCTTAACCAAAGAAGACATATAGATGGCCCAGAAACAACTGAGAGGAAAGATTGAAACTGTCAAATACTTCATTTTGCTTGGATCCATCATCAACACTTAAGGAAGCAGCAACCAATAAGTCAAATGCTATATTACATCAGGTAAATTTGCTGCACAAGACCTCTTGAAAGTACCAAAAGCATCATTAACTATCCGAGAGTTGCAATTCAAAACAATAAGGTGTAATCACATCCCAGAAATAAACAAAACCTAAAGAGACCACTGCCACGGAGTGAATTCTGACTCAGCAGCCCTATATAGGGTTTCTGAGGCTGTTAATCTTTATGGAAGCAGAACGTTCCCTCAGAGAGGCTGTTGTTATACACCATCGAGTCAGTTCCTGCAGAGGATTTCTGAGGAGTGGTTGGTGAGTTTGAACTGCCGACTTTGCAGTTCAAGCAGACTTGGCATTAGGCCACAGCACCACACCAACTGGTAGGTCTTAATTGCCGACATTGTGGTTAGCAGCCCAATGTTTGTCCTATGGCGTCACCTGAGCTCCTTAGCAATGACAGCAAAGTTCAAAGAAACAGAAAATAACAAATGCTGGCAAGGGTGTAAAGAGAATAGAGCTCTCTTATACTGATCATAGGGCTGGAAAATAGTACAACTATGGTAGACGATAGCATGTTGCTTCCTTAAAATGTTACGAAATAGAAAACCCATGTAATCCAGCAATCCCATTACTAGGAATAGGAGAGAAGTAAGAACCATGATATGAATGCACACCATAGCATGAATAGCCACACTGATGTTTATCACAGCATCACTCACAACAGCAAAAAACATGGGAAAATCCCTAAGTACCCATCAATGGAGGAATGGATAAGCTTTAGTACATAACACACAATGGAAAACTATGCAATATTAAAGAATAACAAAGACTCCATAAAACACCTCAGAATATGGACAAATCTGGAGGTTATTATGCTGAGTAAAATAAATCAATCGCAAAAGGAAAACTATTGTATGAGAGCCTTATTATTAAAAAGATCAAGATTTATATGCAGACAGAAATATTATTTCACCAAGACCCCAAATGAGATGGATTGGCACAGTGGCAGCAATGATGGACTCTAATGGAGCAACGATTGTGAGGCTGGCGCAGGACCAGGCAGTGTTTCATTCTGTTGTGCACAGGGTAGCTATAAGTAGGTACTGACTAGATGGCACCTCAAGTGAGTAAAGTTTTGGTAAAGGTAATACAGAAACGGCTACAATCATACATTGACAGAGAACTTCCAGAGGTTCAAGCTGGATTCTGAAGAGGCCGTAGAATGAGAGATATCATTGCTGATGTCTGATGGATCTTGGCTGAAAGCAGAGAATATCAGAAAGATATTTACCTGTGCTTTATTGACTAAGTGAAGGCTTTCGATTGTGTGGATCATGACAAGCTATGGACAAAATTGAGAAATATGAGTGTTCTAGAACACTTAATTGTACTTCTGAGAAATCTGTACCTGGACCAAGAAGCAGTTGTTCGAACAGAGCATGGGAACACTGAATGCTTTAAAATTGGGAAAGGTGTGCGACAAGGTTGTGTTCTTTCACCATACTTATTCAACCTGTATGCTGAGCAAATAATACGAGAAGCTGGGTTCTATGAAGAGAAACGTGGCGTCAGGATTGGAGGAAGACTCATTAACAACCTGCAAAATGCAGATGATACAACCTTGCTTGCTGAAAGTGAAGAGGACTTGAAACATTTACTGATGAAGATCAAAGGGCACAGCCTTCAGTATGGATTATATCTCAATGTCAAGAAAACAAAAATCCTCACCACTGGACTAATAAACAACATTCTTATCAGGGGAGAAGAGACTGAAGTTGTCAAGGACTTCATTCTTCTTAGATCAACTATCAATACTCACGGAAGCAGCAGTCAGGAGATCAGACGATGTATTGCATTGGGCAAATCTGCTGCACAGGAACTTTTTAAAGTATTGAAGAGCAAAGATGTCAGCTTGAGAACTAAGGTGCGCCTGACCCAAGCCATGGTGTTTTCAATAACTTTATATGGATGCGAAAGCTGGACAGTGAATAAGGAAGATCGTAGAAGAATTGATGCCTTTGAGTTGTGGTGTTGGAGGAGAATATTGAAAGTGCCGTGGACTGCCAAAAGAACCAATAGATCTGTTTTGAAAGAAGTGCAGCCAGAGTGCTCCTTGGAGGCCAAGATGGCTAAGCTTCGTCTCTCATACTTTGGACATATTGTCAGGAGGGAACAGTCACTGGAGAAGGATGCCATGCTGGGTAAGGTGGAGGGTCAGAGAAAGAGAGGAAGACCCCCAACAAGATGGATTGGCCAGGTGGCATCATTGATGGACTCAAGTGTGGCAGTGGTAGTGAGGTTGGCCTAGGATTAGACATTGTTTCGTTCTGCTGTGCATGGGGTCACTATGGGTCGGTTCCAACTCGATGGCACCTGACAACAACAACAACAGCAGTAACAAGGATTGGGAGGTAAGTCACTAACTAAAGAATAAACATCTATTAACTTGGGTGATGGTAAAGGTAATATACAATATGGGGTAAGTCAACACAATGTAACAAAGACAAAGGAGGACACTGGGAGGTGCACAAGAATAGAAGAAAAAAAAAATAGATGCAACACTATCTCCATTTCACCTGCTGGTCTTACAATGCATCTGATATTCTTCTCATTAAGTAGCAGGCTTATGTTCCTTCCCCTTGAAACCAGAGTGCATGATGCTATATGACTTTTTAGGCAAGATGATATAAATGGCATGATATTCTGTCTTGCTGTTATGAAACCCTCTGTCTTGAAACCTAGTTTCATGGCGTGGAGAAGCCCAAACTAGCTCACCACATGTAGGTGTTCTGCCTGACAACCCAGTTCAAGTAACAGCTGATAACCATTAGTCATGCAAGTGAAGATTCCTCCAAACAATTTCTGCTTCAAATTCATCATCATTTGAGTCTTTCCATCTGAGGTCCAAGAAAAAAGCATTTCCAAATTGCCGACCCACAGAATATGTAAGCAGAACAAAACAGTCATCTGTGCCACTAAGTTTTTTAGTGGTTTGTTACACAGCAGCAGTAACCAGAGCCCCTATGCCACATCCACCACCTTGTAGATACCCAGTCTATAGGGTTCTACCACTGACCACTATCGGGTTGAGTCCCTAATACCCAGTGACAAGTTCATCATATTCTGCCAGTCTAATATGTCATTTCATCATTTCTTGTTGAACTTTCTGCGTGCCAACAGCCAACCTGAATGACCACTCCTTGCCTGTAGTCAGATCCTTATGATACCAAGTGTTACCAGACTGAATTTGCCTTCACCTCTAAAGCTATTGCTAACCTCTCAGAGCTTGCTTCTAGAGCTCAATTTCCTGTCTCCCAGACAGCTTGATCCATTTCCAGGCGATGCAATCAGGGTTCAGAAGTGGAGTTGATCTACCTTCTTCACTTAAGAGATGTAAAAATAGAGCCCAGGACTTCTGGGTTTGGTGGTGACAGAGACAGCCAGGTAGGAAAGACTCTGTGGGGGAGGGACTGAAAACACAGAGAAGCTGCAGTCACAAAACAACACCAGAGCACTCGATCTAGTATAAGGTGCAGGGCATCAGTTTCCCGCATGCAAAAGTGGAAAAATCACGATATACAGAAAAATACTGCAATTTAGGAATCGCTCGAGACTGGACTCCCTCTGCGGCCACCCCGCCAGGGCGGAGTTCAGAGGGCGGGGCTACAGCCAGACCAGCACAAGGAACCAAAGCAAAAAGTGGTGCAGTGACATTTGCAAAAGGAGATGCGGGGGATTCTACACATTTTTTTCTCTCCTCTTCCCTGTTGCAACTTCTTAGCCCAGCCCGGATGCCTTCAGGTGGGTGGGTGCACACCCCCAAACATAAACTCCAGTGCTGAGCCCACGGCACAGAGAGAAAAAGCTTGGCAGCTGCTTATGACATCAGCCTCGGGGTCCCAGCCCTAAAATTAACTTGTGCAGGACCCTCTACTCCAGCCTATCTAGCAAGAAAAAAGCAGACCCGTCAGGCCTGACAGACAAACCATAGGATCAATCTATAAAACCCCAACACAAAAGGACGCAACTGTCTCGAGAAATATGCTGTGCACACATAGATACCTAACTGACCTTCAAAGACAAAAAAAGTGGACAATCTTGCTCCCATTAACTTCTCAATATCTATCTGTGCATTTCTATGGTGGTGACTAGAGGAGGGGTCTGAGTGAGCGGACACCCCCACCCACTGCTGGAGACATCTGTGGTGCACATACACTGACTGTATAACAAGGCGGCTGGACAGTTGGCCACAGGTTTATTTTTATTTCAAAGTGGCGGTTTTTGTCTCTGCTTTCATATTGTTTCTGCTTTTGGTCCTTTTGATCACACATTTTTGCTGGAGGTGGGAGCTTTGTCTTCTTATGTAACCCAAGAAGAGACAGAAATCATGGCCATATAGGCAAGCTACAAGCATATCCCATAATATTCCACCATTGAGAAAAGAGCCAATAACAGCTGCTAAGCATTACATGCAAAAAGGGAAGTATATCTCCTGATCATATCCACCAGGAGACACCCAGTAAGCTTAAAAACACAACAACAAACATCCATTTAAGCATTAGAAAACCCATATAACTACTGGAAATGACAAACAAAACACAACATAAGATCTCAAAATATGTCCCAAACCAGAAAAGAGTAATTGAGACAAATGAGCTGGAGACAGACAAAGGCTCCCCGGAAGACGAAGGGCAGGTTTTAGATTTGCCTGAGAAAGAATTCAGAAGAATGATATGGAAACAAATTCAAATGCTCTGAAAAGGGGTGGAGGAAAACAAGAAAGAAGTCAGGAAAGTACTACAAGAGCAATCACAAAGATTGATAAAGCATTGGAAATCATTCAAAACCTGCAAAAAGAGGTACAGATGATTAATAATAATATATCAGAAATGGACAATGCACTGAAAGGGGGAAAGGAGTAGAATAGAAGAGATGGAAGACAGAACTAGCGAGGTGGAAGACAAATCTCTCAATACTGCTAAGATAGAAGAGCAAGCTGAAAAAAGCATAAAAAAAAAAATTGAAGAGAGTCTAAGAGTTATGATAGATAACATGAAGAGGAACAACTTAAGAATTATTGGCATTCCAGAACAGGAAGAATCAGAGCAGTCCACAGAGGAGATAGTTGAAGAGCTTCTAGAAGAAAATTCCCCTAATATCTTGAAAGATGTGAAGGTAAACATTCAAGATGCCAAACCTACACCAGGAAAGAGAGACCACAAATAAAGTCACCAAACATATAATAATCAAGCTCTCCAAAATCAAAGACAAGGAGAGAATCCTAAAAGCAGTCAGGGAGAAGAGAAGTGTCACTTACAAAGGCAAACAAATCAGATTAAGCTCTGACTTCTCAGCAGAAACCATGCAGTAAGAAGGCAATGGGGAGACATATACAAAACCCTAAAAGAAAAAAAAACTGCCAACCAAGAATCATCTATCCAGCAAAACTGACTGCATGACAAGCTTTCAAGAGGGAACCTAGTTCCAGACAGGGCGGGGGAAAGGAAATGGGGCTAAGACTTTTGTGATACAATAGTGAATAATTGCCATCAGGACTGACTGTGAGGGTAGGAAATATAAAGGCAGATGATTTTTGACAAAAGGAGGAGAGTGGTTGATTTTGCAGCCCAGGAGTAGAGGTCCCTGAGACCATCAAGTGAGAAGAAAGGAGAGCAGGACCTTACCCAGTGAGACAGTGACGCCAGGGATGGAGACAGAGATGGTGATTTGGACAGATGGAGTGGCTGGGGACACTGGACTCAGGGAAGGAGAAGGGCTGTGTGTGGTGGATGGAGGCAGATCTGTGTGGTGTACCCTTTGGTTATTTGATGATTATAATCCTTGCAAAGAAACAAAATACGATAGGATGAGTGTAAATCTGATGTTCTCCCATATACACTTCACAATAAAAACTTAAAAAAAAAATAGAGCTCAAGGAAAATAAACTAAAATAGCAGCAACTGACATATTTGTTGCTGTTAAGTGCTGTTCAGTTGGTTCTGACTCATAGAGACCCTGTATAGGGTTTCCAAGGAGTGGCTGGTGAACATGAACCACCGACTTGCAGTTCAAACTGATCTTGCAGTCCAGCCCATTAACCCAGAGCACCACACCAGGACTACCTGAACCTTTTATTCACCAATTGTCCTGTGTAGTTGGTAAGACTATTGATGTCACTACAGATGAATAACCTGAAGATCAGAGAGTAAGCTATACATGGAAGGACACGCAGTTGTGGTAAGCTGCTCCATTTTCCCAGAGGTAACAGGTTTTGGAAGGTTGAAGACAAGATAGAGCATGGATCTCAAGACAGATAAACAACTGAATTGTTTTCTCCAAAGAGAGTCTGCCTGCTGTCCCAACAAGTTAATAATTCTTTCCCAGATCTCTTCTTCCTTGAAAACACAATTCGCATCATAGATATAGCTAGGTAACAAAGATAGTCGTTCCTCTGAGTTGGTATGGTGGGTGTGGCAAAGGACATTCATATTGTCTCTGTCACTTTTATTTTTATTTCTTTATGTCATAGATCTTTATATTTTCATACTCAAGAGAATCTAAAACTGTAATACCTTCTGTATTCTTACTCTAGGAGCTAGTAACAAATCCATGTTTTGATGAGTGTGCCATGCCTTCTCAGGGAAGGAAATCTACATAATGGTTGTTAAGAAAACAATCTTTGCCATCAGACAGGCCTTGCTTCTCACCATATTAATTGTGTAACTTGGGAAAGTTACGAAGCCTCCATGAGCTTCCATGAACCTCAGGGAGTGGAGACAATAACAGGATCCATCATCCTTGCAGCTGGACTAATGAATAACAGCATGATAAACGGAGAAAAGATTGAAGTTGGCAAAGATTTCATTTTACTTGGTTTCACAATCAACACCCTTGGAAGCAGCAGTCAAGGGTTTGTTGTTTCCACTAAATACCATCAAGTAAGTCGGTTCCGACTCAGCCATCCTGTATAAGGTTTCTGCAGCTGTACATCTTAGAGGGAGCAGAAAGCCTCATCTTTCTAATGCAGAGAGATTGGTGGGCTCAAACTGCTGAGCTTGTGGTTGACAGTTCAGTGCTAATCATGCACGTGTTAACTTGAGTGATGGGGAAGGCAATATACATCAAGAGGAAGGTTGTCAGAGGAAAGATGAAGGACCAAAAGACACCGGGAGGAATACAAGACTCAAAGTGAATAGAGATAAATACAGTTAACTATGGTACATTAAGGGGATTGCAATCATTGTAATGAAACAAAGTATATGAATGTTGAATGCAAAACTAAAAAAAAAAAAAAATTAATTGATGCTTTGCATTAAAATTTTAAAAAACAGAA
>NW_006408552.1:21188675-21231427 GCF_000296735.1 Chrysochloris asiatica | reverse complement strand
AAAAAAAAAAAAAATTAATTGATGCTTTGCATTAAAATTTTAAAAAACAGAAATTAAACAACATGCTGCATTAGGCAAATCTGCTGCAAAAGACCTCTTTAAAGTGTTAAAAGAGCACACATACAAGAGTGAGTAAAAATTATCTGCACTCTGGCTGAAGAATTTAATCAACTTTCAGAAAAAATAAATACATCATTTTTCAATGCAATATCTTTGCTTTTCAATACACTTGGTCCATCTGCTAACAAGCTTTCATATCCCCTTATGTTAAAATGTCTTAGTCTGAGCTGCAAGCCAGGCAACACTGTCTTCGCTTCTTCATCTGATGTGAATCTTCATCCTCAAAGCGCTGCTTTCAGGGGACCAAACAGGTGAAAGTCCAATGGAGCAAGAACAGACCTATAGGGAGGATGCTTTAACACTTCAAAACCAAAGTTTCTGTAGACTGTCAACAGTGTGGGCAGGCATGTGGATATGCATTATCCTGCAAAATCACAAAGCCCCTGGATAGCAGTTCTCTGTGTTTAATCTGAAGTTTAGACTTCAGCTCTTCAGTAAGCATCTCACTGTAAGAGACACTGTTGATTGTTGAACCTTTTGCCTGATAGTGTTCTAGTATTGGCACTTGAGACTCCCAGAAAACTGTAGGCATCAATTTGCCAACTAATGATTGACTTTTGATCTTTTTCTTGGTCAGTGATTGAGAATGTTTCCATTCCATAGTGTGCCATTTACTCAAAAGGCTGAGTAGAGATAAATCCATGCATCATCATCTGTAATGCTGTTTTTAAAAAAACCTTTACCTTTCTTGGAGTATTGGTCCAAATTTTATTTGCAGAAGTGTCCAAACACTTCTGCTATGTCTTCCGTGAGTTGTTTCAGTACCCAGTTCACAAAAACTTTTTGAAACCCAAATCTGTAGTGAATTATGTTACAGGTAGAGCACATTATAAATATATAATTGTGGTGGTGGTGGTGAAGTGCTGTTGAGCTGCTTTTGACCCTGGACAGACAGGGTCATTATGGGTCAGAACCAACTCGGCAGCACTTAACAACAACGATATATATATTTGTTTGTTGTTAAATGTCATTGAGTTGGTTCTGAGTCATAGCGACCCTGTATAGTGGTTTTCAAGGAACTGTTAGTGGATTTGAACTGCTAATCTGGTCGCTCACAGTACAATGCTGATCCCACAGCGCCACACTAGCAGTCCAAACATATATGTAAAATGAACATTGTTATTTATACAACGAAACAAAATGGAGTCTTCCCAAACAGAAACAAGGAGAATTCCACATGCCTCTTAAACAAACACTAAATTACAACCACTCTCTAAAATCCCACTAATTGGCTAGAACTGCAAACACCTAAGTAAGCATTCTTTGACATGATTCCCACCCCTTATTGCTCTCAAATTGCTAAGAAATCCTAGACATTAATTTTTCTCAGCCATCTTAAGATGTTGGTCCCTAATTTCATTCTTCCCTAAAAGGTCTTATGGATAAAAGACAATGCTTCTGATGTAGGGGTTGGAAGTCGGAACACTGGCTTTCTAAGTCCCTAGTCTAAAAATTAGAGAAATTGTGAGGTCAGAAGCCCATACTTATGGCAAAAAGGAGACTCCATGAGAGTGAGGGAGAAAATATTCAACTGTAATGCAACTGATGTATCTCCAGAAGGGTTGCTATTTTCTGCAGAACTCCTATTCATTAAATCAATTTAGCACTCAACTTCTCCTGTGGCACATACTTAAGTGGGATCTGACTAGGTGGAAAGCATATTTGTGTTACATTCTGACAATAAGGTCTGTACCTGAAGCTTAAAGCAGTCCATAGGACTTGGAACCCGGAGGTCCACATCCATCAAATGGAATTAGGAGCCTTGAAAGGGAATGGTAGATCTGAGTTACAAGGATGGGATCACGGGGACCACTATGGTCTGACATGGCAGTTTTGCATCAGGTCCTTGAATGTGACTGAGATTCTAGGCCTCTGAGTATCTTGTTGGTTTTTCTTGGTTATAGTTGTTGTTATTGTTAAGTGCCGTCGAGTCGATTCTAACACATAGCGACCCTGTATAAGGCTTCCAAGGAGCAGCTGGTGAGCTTGAACCGCCAACCTTGCAGTTCAAACGACTTTGCAGTCTGACACATTAACCCATAGTGCCACACCAGGACTCCTTGGTTATAGTGGTTATGTCTTATTTCTGTTTACCCAGTATCCATGCTCTTCTTTTTTTCTATCCATAATATCTATTTAAGTTAGAGAAAGACTCCTTTTTTATTTTCTAATCCATTAGTTTTCGGTGGAATTTAGCCTACCTTCAACTCCAAGGGTAGGTAAACATGTCACCAAGCAGAGATCTCTGTCCTGAGAACTTCATGGATGGATATGTGACCCAAGGTAGGTCAATCTAGGTCAGTAAGAATTAAACATGGGATATATTGCAATATGCCCCCTGTCTTCTAATCTCGGATACTAAGCAGGGTCAAACCCAGCTAGGACTTGGATGGGAGACCGCCGAGTACCCTTGGGACTGTAGAAGTCTCTTTGGTGTGGCGCTGTGGGTTAATCCGACAGACTGCAAAGCCATTTGAACTGCAAGGTCGGCTGTCCAAGCTCACCAGCTGCTCCTCAGAAACCCTATACAGGGTCACTATGGGTTGGAACCAACTCGACAACACTTAACAACATATTGTAACTGGTTGCTATAAAGAAGCCATCTTCCACTGGAGTGACTGAGAAGATAGGATACAAGCTGGGAGAATTTGACAGCAATCTTATTTTCACAAGGACAGAATGTTGTTTTTGTTGTTATTAGGTGCAGTCTAGTTGGTACCGACTTATAGTGACCCTTCGCACAACAGAGCAAAATAATGTCCATCCAGCATCAATCCAACCATCATTGGTACACCTGAGCCCACTGCTGCTGCCACTGTGCCAATTCATCTTGCTGGTGACCTTCCACCATACCAGTAGGAGCCCTGGTATGCTGCTGTGAGTTCATGTTCTGGACTACAAGGTTGGCAGTTCAAGCTCATGAGCTGCTCCTTGGAAACCCTATACAGGGCCACTATGGGTCAGAACCACCTCGATGACAAGTAACAGACACAACAATCACTATACCAAGCATGATGTCCTTCTCCAAGGACTTTTACCTCCTGCCTCTCAGTCTACATACAGGTTCCTTGTGAGCATGATTAAGTCTTCCGAAATACTCATAAATACTCATTCTCTGCAGTGTTGTCCATTATTTGTCATAAGCCACACAACGGAAAGCCTTTGCAAAGGCAATAAAGCACAAGTAAGCATCTCTCTGGTATTCTCTGCTTTCTACCAAGATGCATCCAATGTAGGCAATGATATTCCTCATTTCATGTCCCCATCTTAATACAGCCTAAACCTGGGGTAGCTCCCTGTCAGTGTACTGCAACAGTCGATTTTGAATCATCTTTAGCTAAATTTTATTCACTTGCAATGTTAGGGACATTGTCTGATGGTATTCCACTGGATCACTTCTCTTTGGAAAGGGCACAAAAGTTGGAATGCGATACTGAATGCTTTAAAATCAGGAAAGATGTGTGTCGGGGTTGCAACTTTCACTGGACTTACTTGTTCTACGCTGAGCAAGTAATTCAAGAAGCTTTTCCAGTCAGCTGACCAGGTAGCTGTCTTCCCAATTTCTTGGCATAGATGAGTGAGTGCCTCCAGTGCTGCCTCAGTTTGTTGAAAGAATTCAATTGGTATTTCATCGATTTCCAGAACCCTGTATTTTGTCAATGCTATCAGTGCATCTTGGACTTTTCCCTTTAGTATCACAGGCTCTTGGTCATATGCTCCTTCTTGAAATGGCTGAATAGCAACCATTTCTTTTTGGTACACTAACTCTGTGTATTCCTTCTATCTTCTTTTGATGCATTCTACATCATTCAATATTTTGCCCATAGAATCCTTCAATACTGTCCAGTTGAGGCTTGAATTTTTTCTTCAGTTCTCTCATCTTAAGAAATGATAAATACGTTCTTCCCTTTTGGTTTTCTAACTGCAGGTCTTTGCACATTTCTATATAATAATTGTCTCTGTTTTCTCGAGCAGCCCTTTGAAATGTTCTGTTCAGCTCCTTGCCTTATTTCTTCCATTTGCCTTAGCATCTCTACATTGGAAAATAAAAATTCAGAGTCTGTTCTGACATCCATTTTGGTCTTTTCCTTCTTTCTTTTCCTCTTAATGACCTTTTGCTTTCTTCCTGTATGGTGTTCTTGATGTCACCCCACTGCTCTTCTGGTCTTCGGTCGTTAGTATCTAATGCATCAAATCTGTTCTTGAGGTGACCTACAAATTCGGTCGGATATGATCAAGATCATATTTTGGCTCTCATGGACTTGTTTTGTTCTTCAGCTTCAGTGTGAATTTGCATATGAGCAATTGATGGTCTGTTCCACAATCTGACCCTGGTCTAGTTTTGACTGATGATATGGAGCTTTTACACTGTCTCTTTCCACACATAGAGGCAATTTGATTTCTGTGTAATCCATGTGGTGAGGTCCATGTGTATAGTCATCTTTTATGTTGCTTAAAAAAGGTGTTTGCATTGAGTAAGTCATTGGTCTTACAAAATTCTATCATGTGATCATCCAGTATCATTTCTATCACCAAGGCCATATTTTCCAACTACTGATCTTAACTCTTTGCTTTCAACCTTTGCATTTGCATCGTAAGTAATTATCAGTACATTTTGACTGCATGTTAGATCAATTTCAGACTGAAGAAGTTGATATAATTCTTCAATTTTATCATCACTGGCTTTAGTCATTGGTGTTTAAATTTGAATAACAGTTGCAATAACTGGTCTTCCTTATTGTTGTTGTTTTTAGGTGGCATCAAGTGAGTACTGATTCATAGCGACCCTATGCACAACAAAACAAAACAAAACACTTCTCGGTCCTGGGCCAACCTCACAATTGTCGCCACACTTGAGCCCACTGATGTTGCCACTTTGCCAATCTAGTTCCTAACTACAAGATATTTTCTTCTCATTTTAAGTCTACTTGAATTAGTATCAAATTGCATCACTATCGAAGGTGTCCATGGACCTCGTAAATTAGCTACCTGTTACTAGTTGTCATTAAGTCAGCTTTAACCCATGGAAACCTCACATGCGTCAGAAAGGAACTGGGATCACTAGTAAACGTTGCTGAAGTATATCACTAGGCCTTCGGAAGTGTCTTTATTGCTGTTGCTGCTGGTTAATGCCATCAAGCTGGTTCCAATTCATAGCGACCATGTATATGGTTTCGGAGAAGTGGTTGGTGCATTTGAGTTGCCAACCATGTGGTTAGCAGTACAGTGTTTATCCTGCAGTACAGTGTTTATCCACAGGACACTGGTGGACTCAAACCTCCAGGCTTTCAGTTAGCAGCCACGCATGTTCATTATTTGAACCACTCTGGGTCTCCCTAAATGAACCACAAGTCTCTATTTCTTCCTTTGAGTAGAGAGCAGAAACTTCACCAAATCAAACATCTTTGTTATTCCTTAAGTCACTTCCTCCTACAGCTGTTTGATTGCACCTTTTTTTCTTACGTCATCCAACCTTTCACAAATCCCCTTTTATGCTCCTTAGAAACCCATCTCTCCTCTCAGCCTGAATATCCCGTGAAGAAAAAAAAAAAAAAAAAAGCCTAGAAGCTCTCACTCCTTTTCTACCCACACCCTAAAGCTTATCAATATATTCATGCACCAAAAATAGATGACTTCCAGAAGCGTTTACTGTTACCACCCAAATATGACTTACCTATAAATACCACTGCAAATGACACTCAAGCAACAGGCACTGTGAAGCTGTCAAAGTTGGATTTCAAAGTGAGGAGCACAGCCTTCTGGGTTCCCCACCATCTGGCTCATGTCTACCCCTCCAGCTTCATCTCTCATCCCCCCTTGTCTCCTCTTCTGCATTTTATTCCATTCCAGCCATTCTGGATTAACCAGCCCTAAAATAGACCATGCGTCTCTTTCCTTCTGTCTTTTTCAATGCTATTCCAACTGCCTGAAATATCTTGTTTGCTCAGGAATTCTTAGGAGCCTGTTTCCTTCTCACCTCAACAAACTCATGTATTCCAGGATTTTCTCATCCTAAATCTCAGCCTAAAGTGTGAGAATTTACAGTGGACTGCTTTAGGAAACTGTATTCTTCCATCAGAGCAGATGGTCAAGCTGGCTTGATGATAACTTGGCTCAATATTACAGACAGGATTAGAGATCTTGACAATGCATTGGTTCCTAAATTTCAAGACAAATGCAACTGCTTTTTTAGGTGTTTGACCAATACTTTTAGGCGGCACACAAACACAGCTGTAGATAATATTATAATACAACAGAAAGAGAGTTACTCTCTTTTCATTTTTTCTTCATTATTACTTCAGTACATTTTTTGGTTACCTCTCTGTAATGTACAATGGTCGCTTTCCATGTGGAAGACCCAGTTTCCATTACCAGCTAACATACCTCATGTGCAGTTCCCAATGATCCAGTGTGGGCCTTACAAGTTGCTATGATGTTGAACAGATTTCAGTGGCGCTTCCAAACGAAAAGAGAGTTAAAAAGAAAATAACAAAGCCTGACAATCTGCTTCTGAAACTCAGCCAAAGGATCACAATAGTTCAAGTGACAACTGATGATGGGGAGGCCCGGGGCCAGGCAGCACTTCCACCATTGTGCATGACTCAGGGCCCTGGCTAAGGCCATGTTTTTAACAGGCAAAATGATTCATGTTAATACTATTGTTACCTTATTTCTGACTGTATTTTGTAAAGTTCCTTCTACTTTATTGCTTGTGATACAATCTGTTTATTTTTCATTTATCTTGATAATGTAACATTTTCCTTTAATAACTGATCTGTTGAAGTGCAAAGACTCAAAATAACTATAGTAAACAAATGTTTATACACACACATATTTACATATAATTTCCCAAACTCATTCCTTTTTGCTTTCTAGATGGATTCCACATTCCATGGAGTCCATGGGTAATATACACACTTAACATTCACAGCTGCTAATCAAAAGACTGAAGGTTCAAGTCTACCCAGAGGCATCCCAGAAGAATGTCCTGACAATCTATTTTTTAAAACAATGCATCCATTGAAAATCCTATGGAACCCAGTTCTATTCTGACACGTTCATGCATGAGTCAGATCAACTTTATGGCAACAGTACACTATATGTAACATTAAGCACAAGTTGTGCTTATATATGACAAAATTTTGTGAAGGAAGTATTTAAATGAATCTGAGCTTTTTTTTAAAACAACAACACTTAGACTTATGATTGGAGGAGTTAACCTTTAAGATTAGCCTTCCTCCTTGATACCTACTCATTGCTGGGTGGTTGTTGTTGTTAAGTGCCATTGAGTCAGTTCTAACTCACAGCAATCCTGGATAGGGTTTCCAAGGAGGGACTGGTGGATCTGAACTGCTGACCTTCAGGTTCAAATTGATATTACAGTCAACCGCTTATCCTACAGCATCCTCTTTGGTCAGTAAGTGCCCTAAGTCAGATACACTCCCAAACATTCTGAAGATGCAGAACTAGAGAAATTGATTTGAGCTGATCTTGCCAGCTTCAGATCTGGTTTTAGAAATGATCCAGTAATTTAACCTTTTCCCTCTTCTCCTCCTATTAGAGTATCTAAACTGAGTTTTCACATTCCTGGATTATTTCAAAGTTGAAACTACACTATTTTATCTACATTTGACTCCTCTGAAGTGCAAGGCAGAGAAAGTCCCCATTTGCTGATTCCCAGGTGTGATATAGAACAAAGACTTTTCGGTCTTTGATAAACAAATGAAGGTAAACATTAAAGGCACTTTCTGAACCTCATTTAAGGAGGCAGCCCCAAGGAAACCCTCCAGACCTTCCTAAGTAGCTTTTGACATCAACTGTTTCAGTTTGTCCTATTTATTCTGTAAAGTAACTTAGAGGCACAATGAAAGGCTTTACTCCGACTAACCTGATTGCTACTTCTCACTCAACTAACTCATTCAAATCTATTTATCAAATGCCCTCCTGTGATCCATACTCCTCTATAAACACTTGGAATAAAGAAGCAGCTAGAAAGTACCTATTCTCAAAAGCTCATGCTCTATTCTGATAAAAAGGGGGATGTGTGAAACAGAATCTCAAAATCGCAATGGAATCTAGACTTTCCAGAGTCCTTTTGGATGGATGAACCAAAAATAACATTGCCCTGAGATAATCTTGACACTTTAAACCTTAAATCAAAACAATTCCTTGAAATTCTCTTTGAACCCCAATACAACTTATCTTCATTATTTAATATGTCTTTTCTATCAATTGTCTTTGTAACTACCACTGAAGCACTTTTTTCCTGCTGTTTCTGGGTAAGAGAAGGTGTGGGAAGATGCTGGAAGGATGATATGATTTACTGTGAGTGATTGTTAACAGGACTAACTGTGATTGTTAAAACCTTCAATACTCTAACGTAGGAATCCATCCATTTTGCCACCATGCTGGATATAAAGTGAACCATTTCAGTAGCCGTACTAGGGGATCTTGATACCATTAAGAAGAAAGAGCCAAGAGTGGAGCTCATCCTTTGGACCCTGGGATCCTTGTACATTTAACCTCTTTGATCTAGGAAGGGAAAGTTGTGACACCAGCGAAGCAGCAGAGGATAGGCGGCAGCAGAACCCAGAGTCTCTACCTGAGACAGTCCAGTGGGCTTCCAGACTGCCAGGCTTTACTTAGCACCATCCAACCCCACATATTTACAACCCCCTTTACGATGACACTACATAGTCATAGCCCCCAAGATAGAACGGTGGCACTAAAACTCTTGATGAAGATGTCCCAACATCAATATTCCAGTGGGATGGAAAGAAACAAGCTTGAGTTCTCCTAGGAGCACAAAGACACAAAAACATGCCTTCATTATACACTTGCAATCCAAGATTACAATGTTCCAACTCACTGATGATGGAAAGACAACTCATCATCAATAAACTACTGAGTCTAGAGAGAAACCAGCTGAACATTGCTTGGTATGAAGTTCACTTAATGTTTTCCTTCATTCATCTCTTCTAGAGATGAAATGAAATTTCAGGACTATAAACTTTTTGTAAGTAGAGGCAGACTGGTGACATAATGCCCCTGGGTCTTTAAAACTTCATTTTGCTCTCTGGACTCCACACTACAGAAATCTTTCACAGGACAACTAACAACTCAGTTGACCAGGAAGGGCTAGAGAAAGCTTCCCAAAGTTGTTATTTGGTTCAGGAATCGCGTGTGAATCCTGGGCTGTCTTCTGAGCTCTGGATAGATGAAACACAGGCCACTGACTACTCACTTGCCTGGATTTACAATGACTCTCTTTACATACAGATCAATGAGGAGGACAGAAATAAATGTTTGTGTTTCCCCTAGGGGATTTGGTCTTGGGGTTTCTGAAAGAAAAACAATCTGAAGATTCCAAAACAAAGTGATAAGAAGCAAAAGACTAATTGGCTGCCTTTGCTCAGAGAGAACGTCTCATGAAGACTGTCCCTAACGAGGACCCTCAGAGACCAATTTATATGTATAAAGGATATTTTGTTCATAAAATTCAGTGCATAACCAATGCTGAGTCCTTGGATAGTGCAAACAATTAAAATGTTCCACTGCCAACTAAAGGGTTAGAGGTTCAAAACAACCTAGAGGTGCCTCTGAAGAAAAGTCTGACAATCTGCTACTGAAAATCAGCCATTGCACAGCCTATGAAGTACACTTCTCTCTGATACACATAGGGTCATCATGAGTTAGAGCTGACAGGGACAGGTTGGTTTGCTGGTTATAGAAAATGGGACTGGTACTCTGTATGATCAAGCCCCACAGGTTACCATGTTTACTCAGGTCTGACTTCTTGGTTTCCCTGCCAAGGTTCTGAAGCCTCAGGAACTGTGTGTGTCTGTTCCTGTTCAGACACACACACTGACATCCTCCTCCTTGCAGATGCTCTACTCAGTCTACAACAGCTTGGCAGAATATCGGAAGCACCACATTTCAACTTCTAGGAATGCATCTGAAGGAAATAATCATGCATAACCATAGAGAAAGATGTAGAGGTTTAGCTACAAGGATAGTCATCCCAGAATGACCTGTAAAAACTAAAACTATAAATAGCTTAATACCCGACAATTGGGGAGTGATTAAATTACAATAACTGCACTAGATATTATATTGTCCTTAAATGTTCTGTTTTGTAGAGTATCTAATAATGTAGGCAAACACAGTGCCCCATCAACATATTGTCAAGTTGATTCCAATTCCTAGTGACCCTACAAGATAGAGTCGAACTGCCCCAGAGGGTTTCCAAAGCTATCCTCTTTAAAGACAGAATACCACATTTTTCTCCTGCAGAGTGGCTGGTGGGTTCCAACTGCTCACCTTACAGCTAGGAACCAAGTGTTCTACTGATTGTACCACAGAGGCTTATTGCTTAAGATACAACATTTTAAAATTATGTTATTGTTGTCAAATGCCATCAAGTCAGTTCCAACACCTAGCAACTGTGTACAACAGGGTTTCCAAAGAGCAGCTGGTGAATTTGAACCGTCGACTTTGCCATCCAGCGCAATAACCCACAGTGCCACACCACGTCTCCTACCAGATTATGTTAATAATAGGTACTAACCAGTTCTCATATATTCACTCATATAAGAAAGGTCACCAAATTAAAACAGTGCCTCTCTGATTGTGGGTGGTTTTAATTTCTGCTATTAGTCTTCACAGTTTCCCATCATAAGCAATAAAAGTTTCAAGAGAATGACATTTGTTTGTTTGTTATAAATACACATGTTTGGTGAGCCCGGGGACAGAAGGCAGAGAAGGCCGCTGTCTACAGCTGGTATAGGCTGGAGACTGGACACTACACAGAGAGAAAGAGACAGTCTGCCCAGCAGGGCAGGCCAAGCAGCGTTCTGGGGCTGGTAACACTTGGTTGGTGGATGAGAGCCCTCAGAGGATCTTGTGCGGGTCTGGGGAGGCCCGGATACCCGGAGGCTCCCTGGTCCGAGGTTTCTGGGTGACGGTGGTGGAGGCAGCTCCAGGCTCAGCTCACATCACTCAGGGCCTTGCGGGCAAACTCAGGCAGCACAAAGGGCCCGGTGCGCGTAGGAGTTGTAGTATCTCAGCTGCCTCTGCTCCACCTGAGTCTGCGTCAGCGGCTTCAGAGACTCCAGGAAGTTGGTGCATGAAGCCGATCTGGCCACTGGGGTAGGTGGGAACGGTGCAGTGGGCGTAGGCCACCACCCGGATGAACAATTTTGCAGAACTGCCGCGCCTCCTTGATGAGGTCCACTGGCACTCGCCTTGGCACCAGAGAATGCCGTCCACCTTGAGGGCGGTCTTCATGAGCTGGTAATAGGATTCCTTGAAGAGGCTGTCAGCAAGGCCCATGGGGTGTGAGGAGTCAGTGATGATAACATCGAAGGCATCTTAGTTCTGTTTCATGAACTCAAAACCGTTACCCACGTGGTGGGTCAGCTTTAAGCTGGAGTAGCCAACAGCCATACTTGGCAGGAACTCTTAGAGACTTGAATGGCATCCTCATCAATTTCACACTGGACCACAGCCTCCACGGAGAGGTGCTTCACCACTTCCCGCAGGACACCCCCGTCCCCGCCTCCAATGATCAGCACCTTGCGTGGGTTGGGGTGGCTGCAGAGGGGCAGGTCGGCAATCATTTCTTGATAGGAGAACTCGTCCCTCTCTGTGCACTGGATGACGCCGTCCAATACCAGCACGTTGCCGTAGGTTTTACCGCCGAAGACAAGGATGTCCTGGTACCGCGAGCGCTGATGGTGTAGCAGCTGCTCCACCTGCAGGGACAAGGCCTGGCCGGGCCACAGGCTGCAGGTCTCATGGAACCAGCCCTCACGGATGGCGTCCGGGCAGGGGGCGGCGGGGTCGGGCTCCATGGCGAGCGGGCGGGTGGTGCGGGGACCGGGCCCGGGACTGCAGGCCGCGTGGAACCACAGCACAATGGGACCAGCTCCGCCCGCCGCCCACGTCCAAGACAATGACATTTCTTAAGTATTCCTGCACGATGTAACAAGTGTGTTTGACAACTAACTCTGTTGTTGTTGTTATGTGCCATGGAGTCAGTTCCAACTCATAGCGACCCTATACAGGGTTTCCGAGGCTGTAAATCTTTACCGGAGCAGAAAGCCTCATCTTTCTCCTGCGGAACAGCTGGTAGTTTTGAACTGCTGACCCTGAGATTAGCAGCCCAATTCGTAACCACTACGCTACCAGAGCTCACCCAGAAAACTCTAAGAGCTACCTCAGCCACATTCCTACTGACATGGGTATTGTCTAAAAAGACTTCTAAGGGTTGATCACTCATGAGTTCTCAATGGGACTCTGATCAAGTTGCCACTTTGGTGTCACTGATGTTGTTGTTGTTGCTAAGTGCCGTCGAGTCATTTCTGACCCATAGCGACCCTGTGTCAGGTTTCCAAGGAGCATCTGGTGAGCTTGAACCACCGACCTTGCAATTCAAACTGACTTTGCAGTCTGGCGCATTAACCCACAGCGCCACACCAGGGCTCTTACTATATTGCAACTTTAATGATATCATTTATAATCTAACATTTGTCATCATCATTTATTCATTACTGACTATGTTCTAGATACTGGGCCAAACTTTTAACACATACAATCAGTTATAAGCCTAATTAACACAACCTCTGAGGTAAATGGCATTTTAGCCCCATTTTACAGGTGAGAAACACGAGGAACAAAAAGGTTAAGCTCACAACTAGTCAGAGCCAGAGCTTGGATTTGAGTTCAAATCTGTCTCACTTTCAGTGTTTTTGATTTCTCTAATACAATGGCAGGTTCCCAGCCTTCCTCCAGCAGGCTGGTATGAAGTCCTCTATCAATCCAGGAGTGCATTGGCAGTTCCGTGGCAGAATTCTGGCCTTCCACGAGGAAGACATGGGTTTAATTCCCAGTGTGCCTCGTAACTTGTGGTGTTATGATGATAAACAGATTTCAGTGAAGTTTCCAAACTAATACACACTAAGAATGAAGGCCTAAGGATCTACTTGCAAAAGTCAGCTAATGAAAACCCTATGGATCAGAAGAGTCCTAAATGCATCTTATCATATGCATGGTGCAGGACAAATAAAGGGTCAGGACAAACTCATGGGGTTGCCATGAGTCAGCAGTGGACTCTGTGGCAGCTAAGAACAACAAAATACACCACCTCAAGATGACCATCTAGGAAGCGAGGTGTCCACCCACCCAAGACCGTATCATATCAAGAAGTCTACGATGACCAAAGATCCCTTAAGCCTTGCTATCAGGAACCTCTATGCAAAGAGCAGTTCCTGTCCAAGTCACCCCAAAACCACCTCACCTGGACCCATTCACTCCCCCAAATGCCAATTCCATCTGAGTGTCTCTTCATGTATTCAGATGTCTTTTGACAATTTCTGATATTATTAGGATGGTTACATTAATTAATTGTCTTGGAATGATTGCATCTAAATTTTACATGTCTGATATACTCTGGACTCCTGGTGTGGCACTAGAGGATCAGCACTAGACCATGAACCATAAAGTCAGCAGTTCAAACCCACAGCTGCTCCTAAGAATCCCTAAGTCAGGAACCAACCACAACAACATATACTGAATAAATTTTAAATAACTTTTGAGTATGTTTTACATTCTTGAGGCTTTTTAAATTTTCCTTTTCTCCCTACTTTGAGTCTCTAAAGAGTCCCATTTTTGCTAAGTCCCTTTCTTCCAATTTTATTTTAGTTGGTATTGACACACTAGAGGATGGAAAAACAATCGAAACGGGGTTGAATATCTTGGTCTTTAAGAAAAACGGTTTAGACAAATGTGCCTGGCAAGGGGCTTTCACTAGGTGGACAGGTCATCACCCCTGATCCCTGGCTTCAACTAGTCTTATTTATCTTTTCCACTTGGCCTGTCTTTCCATGAATTTCCAAAATGTTTTAAAGTCATTGGAAAAGGGATTTGAAGCCATTGTTTTATTCCTGTACAAGAAGTCAGCTGGGGCATCCCAAGTAGCTCACTGACAGGTAAGCCAACTCTACTCCCCTAATTCATCCTAAAGGACAATAGTCAGAACCTGGAGAGCCCACCCATCAAGCAGTTAGTGCATCCTCCCAGGACACCACTGAACTATCCCAGAGTCTATAAACATCCAGTCTTGTAATCCTAGCTGGAGTCACACTCTATTTAAGAGACATACAAGCAGGCACAACCTCTATGTCACGATGTCTCTATTCATTCCACATGCCTGTTCCTGTTTTCACTCTATTATTTCATTTCTTAATTTAGCAACCCGAGCACTCCATGAGTTATTTAGCAATTACTGGGGACGCACAGGTCTAAAACACAGTAGTGGGAGGAGAAGACTGTGACAAATGCCCATTAGCATGAGGCCCAGTAATGGCCCATAATGCTGCTTTGCACTTAGCCAGATGAAAGTCACTATATATTGTAAGGAATCTTAAAGGATGCCACAAACTTTAATGAATTCTCAATGCTCTGGGAGGAAAGCATTTACTCCCATTTGGAACTCCAATAGCTGTTTCACAGAGAGGGCTGCATGTCAAAATAAACGTATCTAAATTAAGCTCATATATGTTATAGCGAAGTAGTGGAAAACACATTTGCATCTGGAACCAAATTTTTACTTAGTGTTAACATGGGTCAGTAATACAAATGGTTAATGCTCAGCTACTAACCAAAAGGTTGGTAGTTCAAATCCATCTGGAGTCTCCTCTGAAGAAAGGTCTGGCAATCTACTTCTGAAGGAACACAGCCATTGAAAACCCTATGCCGTGCAGCTATCCTCGGAAACACACTGGCTCACCGTAAATCATTAGTTACTGATGTCTATGTGCCAGACATTGTGCTAGGCTCTGGAGGAACCGAGATTAACCACACAGATATGGTCCCTAATTAATGTAACTTAAATTTCATGCATGAAACATCCAATAACCAAATATATTTTGTTTAACAAATAATCACATAACTCTGTTGAGTAATGAAGAAAAGTTTCTTGGTGTTAAAAGAAGGGCCTGCTCCAACCTAGAGTTTCAAGGAAGACAAGCCTGGATTTCAGTGACTGCATTACAATTACTAGGTAACGCTCTTAACCTGTCTCAGATGTAGTTTTCCACATCTGCCAACTAGTGTCCACCACAAAATGTTGTTGAAAGGCTTAAAAGTGAGGCCATGCCTTATATCTGCCTCAGGGAATGTGCTTCATACAGGTGGGAAATTACAACTATTACTCTCCAGTAGCAGTGAATTGTTAATCCACTGCTCATCCCATCCAACGTCAGTTAAACCTGTAAACGTTCTGGAATCATTCAGAATCCATTGGAATCTAGAGGTTTACAAAGTGCAGTCGTGTTTAGGGTTAATATTAAATTAGATCCTTGCATCAGAATCACAAGCATCATTCCTTTCTGGGGCTGCCTGGGGGGTTCTGGGATATCTGTGAAGAAAGAGAGGGAAGGGAGCTGCTTCTGAAGCAGAGGACAGGACTTCTTGTAGATCTTTTCAAACCTACCAATTGGGTCCCTAAGACATGACTTGAGTAATGTGTTCAGTTCATGGTTTTAACCATGGGGGAAGGCAGTCTCAGGCTTGGGCCTGAAATTCAACATTTTTGTCAACCCATCTCATTGAGACCCTTCCTCTTTTTAAGAGAAATGATTTAGACAAATTTGCCTGGCAAATCTAAAAATTATTCAACCAAGCATGATGTCTTTCTCCAGACACTGGTTTCTCTGATAACGTGTCCGAAGTTCATGAGATGCAGCTCCTAAGAAGCTGATTTCTTCCAAGATTTTTTTTTTTTGTGTGTGTGTGTGTGTCAGTTCATGGTAAACTCAGTATTCTTCGTCAGCCCAGTGATTAAATGCATCCATTCACCTTCATCCTCCTTTATTTATTGTCTGGTTTTCAAATACATATGAATAGACTAAAAAACCATGGTTTGGTCAGAGCACCTTAGTCCTCAAAGTGACATCTTTGCTTCTTAATATTTTACTTAGGTCTCTTCAGCAAATTTACCCAATGCAATGCATTGTTTGATTTCTTGACTGCTGCTTCCGTAGACACTGACTGTGGATTGCAGTCAAATGAAGTCCTTTACAACTTCAATCCTTTCTCCATTTATCAGGATGCAGCCGATGGGTCCAGGTTTAAGGACGTTTAGTTTCCTTACATTGAGTTGTAACCCATACTGAAGATGGTAGTCTTCGATCTTCACCCGTAAATATTTCAAATCTCCTTCTTTCAGCAAGGAGGGCTGCCATCTTCTGCCAATTCTGATGCTGCATTCTCTACACATACTCACACTTCTTGGGTTATTTGCTCAACATCCAGATTGAATAAGCATGGTGAAAGGAAACAATGCTAATACACACATTTCATTATTTTAAACCACATTTTTTTATTGTCATTAAGTGCTGTCGAGTTGGTTCCAAATCACAGAGACCCTGTGTAGAGTTTCAGAAGAGTGGCTGGTGAGTTAGAACCACCACCGTAGAGTTGAAAGCCACACCAGGATACCTTAAACCATGTTGTATTTCCTTATTCTGTTGGAAGGTCTGCTTCTGTACATTCTTCGCAATATTTTCCATAATTTGTTGTAATCCCCACAGTCAAATGCCTTTGCATAGTCAATAAAACACAGGCAAACATATTTCTGGTATCCTCTGATTCATAGAACATCAGTAACAATATCCCTCATTCTAAATCATCTGAATCTGGCTTGCATTTCTCACACCTCCCTGTCAATGCACTGCTATAATCATGCTTGAATTATCCTTAGCACAATTTTACTTGTGTTTGAGATTAATGGATAATTTCTGCATTCTGTTGGATGACCTTTCTATGTAATGGCTACAAATAAAGAGCTCTTCCAGTCAGTTGGTGGGGCAGCTGTCTTCAACATTTCTTGGCAGAGACTGCTGAGCATTTCCATTATTTCATCTGTTTCTTGAAGCATCTCAATTGTTATTTCATAGATTCCAAGATTCTTGTTTTTGCAAGTGCTTAGTACAACGTGGACTTCCTCCTTTGATACCACCAGCTCTTGGGCAGATGCTAACTCCTGAAATGGCTGAATGTCTACCAATTCTTTTTAATACAGTGACTCTGTGTATTTTTTTCACCTTCATTTTATGCCTCCTGTATTGTTCAGTATTTTGCTTATATAATCCTTCAGTCTTCCAACTTGAGGCTTGATTCTTTTTTTTCCATTTCTGTCAGCTTGTGAAATTTTAGGTCAGTGTTTCCCTTTTTATTCTCTAACTCCAAGACTTTGCACATTTCATGATAATACTTCAGTTTGTCATCTTGAGATGTCCTTTGAAATCTTCCATTCAAGTCTTTTACTACATCATTTCATTCATTTCCCTTAGCTAATCTATGTTCAACATAAAGTTCCAAAGTCTGTTCTGACATCCATTTTGGTCTTTCCTTTCTGTCTTATCTTTTCATGATGTTATCCCACAATGTGTGGTGGTGGTGGGCTGTGTGCCGTATGGAGTCGGTTCTGATTCATAGCGACCCTGTATAGGGTTCCCAAGGCTGTAAATCTTTACGGGAGCAGAACGTCTCATCTTTCTCCCACAGAACAGATGGTAGTTTCGAACTGCTGACCTTGCTGTTCACACCCTGATTCATAACCATTATGCTACCACAGCTCCTTATCCCACAATGTGTATTAGTATTCAATATGTCCAATCCAGTCTTAAGTAAAGGCTCAAATAAGGGAATTGAATAAAGACCGATAATATAAAATAAAATGCGTGGATGATACAAAATCAGGGCTTTATACCTTGTAGACAATTTGCTACATAATGGAGTCATGAACCCAGAAGACCGCTACAGAAATAAATACAATTTCCTGCTCTTATGGAACAATAAAGATTTGTTGTTGTTTTTGTTGTTAGGTGTCATTGAGTCAGCCCTGACTTGTAGCAACCCTATGCACAACAGAACAAAACACTGCGCTGTCCTGCACCATCCGCACAATTGGTGATAAGCTTGAGCCCGTTGCTGCTGCCACTATGCCAATCCATCTCACTGGGGGTCTTACTGTTTTTCCTACACCCTCCATTTTACCAAGCATGCTATCCTTCTCCAGGGACTGGTCCCTCCATAATATTATGTCTGAAGTATGAGTGATGAAGGCTCATCATCCTGGCTTCTAAGGAAAACTCTGACTGTACTTCTTTTAACACAAATTTGTTTGCTCTTCTGGAAGTCCATGATACTTTCAATATTCTTCTCCAGCACCATAACTCAAATGCTCACTAATACCTGAGATATCGATCTTTATGCATTTCATTTCATTTTTTAACAAGAGTCATACATTCTTTGTACATTCCACATTCCAATTATTAATAGAGGTCTACAGCTATTTCTTCTAATTTTTAGTTGTTCCTCATCAGCAAATGAAGGTCTTGAAAGCTTTACTCCATTTGCGTCATCACAGTCAACTCTATTTTGAGGAGGCATCTCTTCTCCATTTGCATTTTGAGTGCCTTCTAACCTGAGGGGCTCACCTTCTGGCACTATGTTGTTGTCATGTCCGTTGAGTCGGGTCCGACCCATAGCGACCCTGTACAGGGTTTCCGAGGGTGTAAATCTTTACGGGAGTAGAAAGCCTCATCTTTCTCCCGCGGAGCAGCTGGTAGTTTCGAACCGCTGACCTTAAGGTTCGCAGCCCGATTCGTAACCACTACGCTACCAGAGCTCCTTTATCTGAAAATATTCTCGTGTTATTCATAATGTCTTCATCTTTTGACAGAATATCTGACAATGTTCTGCTGCTATCCATAGGTTTTCAGTGGCTATGCATTCAGAAGTAGTCCATCTCTCCTTCTTCCTAGTCTGTCTTAGTCTGGAAGCTCTGATGAAACCTGTCCACTATGGGTGACCCTGCTGGGATTTACAATACTGGTGGTATAGCTTCCAGCATCGCAGTAACACGTACGCCACCACGCAGTATGATAAACTTACTGCAGGATGGTGGACCGGTCCTTACTGGTAGGCAAATACACCAGGTAGGTTTTCATTGCCAGTATTCATCAACAGTAGAATGAGCCTTTTAAATACAAACGATTTGGGTTTGCATTACTAGAAGCAGAATACTAGCATGAGGAGTTGATACTTCTGTTCTAATACTTCTGTCTTTACTCTTTCAGGTTTGAGCAGATTTGATAGACTTTAGTACCCTTGAACATCACTGAATAAACGTACCCAGGAAAATGATGAGAACTTAAACACCATGCCTTTTGTTGTTAAAGAAACAGAGAAAGACTAGCATAGAGAAGCAAAGACTTGGACTAACGTAATGATTTTTTCTCAAATCCTTAAGAAGTTATTACAATAGCAGCTTGGTAAGTTTCCTCAGGACAGCTATATAATCATCCCCAATTTATGGTGAGGAAACTGATGTAGACAGAGGTTAGGTGACAACACAATCACAGTTGATAAATGGTGGGTATAGAATTTCAGTTTAGGTCTGTTTGACTCCAGATTCAGCATCATTAATGATAATGTTATTCACTATAGGGAATGAAGATTCCATCATGGAATAAAGCAGTCTCACTGATGGAATGTCAGTACACTAGCCTGCCTTTTCCCATAGACTGGAAACTCCTGGTTAGGTATGTGCACTGTCTTATTACCATATTGCAAATGCTTGACACATAATAAACATCTAATGAACAGTTGCTATAGGAAAAAATTAATTAATTAGCATGGACAAACTTCAGAGCTGCACAGAGAAAAAAGTCTCTACAATAAGTATCGTCACTCAATAGGATGAGCCATCTCTACAGAAAGGACCTGGATCAACCCTAACAATGATCGGGCAGAGCTTCCAGAATTCAATGCTGGGGTCTCAGATCATACAATGAAAGGCCAATTTATGATATCATCCTTTCATCCAATACATACTGATTCATACCTACAGCACTTAACAACGACAACTGTATACCTGGATCCCTGGTGGTATAGGAAGTTTATGAATTGTTGTTGTTGTTGTTATGTGCCATGGAGTCGGTTTCGACCCATCAACCCTGTACAGGGTTTCCGAGGCTGTAAATCTTTATGGGAGCAGAAAGCGTTATCTTTCTCCCACAGAACATCTGGTAGTTTCGAACTGCTGACCTTGCGGTTCGCAGCCCGATCCGTAACCACTATGTTACCAGAGCTCCTTAATTTATGAATTGGGTGGTTGGAATCTACCAGATGCTCACTCCATGGGAGAAAGATGAGGCATTCTGCTCCTATAAAGATGTATAGCCTTGAAAATCCTATCCAGGCTTGCTATGAGTTGGAACCGACTTCTTGACACACATTAAAAACTGAAACCCTGTACAGGGTCGCTATGGGTCGGAACCGACTCGATGGCACTTAACAACAACAACAAATCTCTCATAAAGCTATATGGTTGTTCTCCTGGTAAGTCTCAAAGCCTAGTGGGATAGACAAACTCAAAATGGAACACTCAAAATATGAAGTTTATTATGAAGAGATGTGGAAGGATAGAGGTTAAAGGAATGAACTTAGTCTGCAGAGGAGACAGGCAAAAAGAACTAATGTGCCAATGATGAGCATTTTACGGGCAGAAAAAAAACGATGTTGAAAATATGTCGTCTGCAGCCTGGGTTCAGTCATTCCTTCCTCTAAGAAAATACAAAAAAAAAATGTCTTTGTGAGACCACTCTTCTCCATTTTCAGACCTGTAGCTAGAGTGGGATGACCTCTCTCAAAACTCCAGGCAGGCATTTTAATCCAGTTGTAATATTCGGCATCCCTGTCTGATCAGAGCTAAGGAGAGACAAGGGGACCGTTGCTGAAGTAGTAGAAAAGTGAAGGATGAATTATAATGCATTCAGTGATAGAAGAATGTGAAGTTTGCAACTTCTGGAACAATCTTGCAAACATAAGGGAATATGGGGGCTGCCAAGAATTCAGAGCCTGGGAATGGAGCCATCCAGAAGCTGCCCCATCAAAGGCCGAATGTTGTTGGAATTATTGATTTCCTGACTCAGACCACACCTGAGAGCCAGATCTACCCAGGAACCCTTAATTATGTGTCAGTAGAAGTTCTATTTTGTTTAAGTCAATGTGAGTTGGATTTATTGACACCTACAAACAAATGACTTCTAATTGATATAGGAATTCCGCTTGTAAAAATGTCATGTGATAAATGACAGAGGTAAACAAGAGCTTGATATTTTCTGGGAATGGTCAAACATTCAGATGCAAAGTGAGAGAAGTGATGGAAGACAATGGCGGCGCTCTCATCAGATGGGACTTTAGGTCAAGTGAAGGAATTTTGGTTTCATTGTAAAGGTTATATCCCTTCCAACTCTGAAATTCCTTGTTTTGCTGATTCTGTGCCACTGAAATTCTTAGCCAAGAAAGGGAACACTACACCACGAGGAGCAGCCCTTGGCTGAGTTGTGGCCACAGGTTCTAATATGCCTGCTGTTGTCATTTTATCTGTCGCCATCAACTTTCAGGGAGTCGGGGAGTTAGGAGTAAGGATTACTACGCGTTGGGTTCTGGGAGTCCATGATCTCTGACTGGATATAACCATCACAGACTTGCTTATAATCAGGCACTTGCAATTCAGCAACATTTAGGACTGCCAGAAATGTCCAAGTCTGAACTTCCTATCAATTTTAAGAGTAGGAAACAGACCTGAAGCCTGAAGTCACATGTAATGTGTAAATGGTTTTAGCAGCTGTGGAAGAGTGGGGTTGCTCAGGGATTGCTAGAAATTCATTCTGCCCACTATGTATGGAGCACGCAGGTGTTTCTGTCTAAGTCTGGGGAGAACAGGAGGTCTGCAAAATCTTTATGGACACACATAATGGAGTAGATACATGAGCATCAACAGACTACTCTTTATTCTCATCAATACGATAGACGACAAATGCCACCAGGGGGCAGTATTCCTTCCTCCTTAAATGGTACCAATGAAGAGAATAGAAGCGCTTTGGAGTCCTGGTGTGGTTCTGTGGATTAACGTGCTGGACTGCAAAGTCAATTTGAACCTCAAAGTCAATGGTACAAGCTCACCAGCTGCTTCTTGGAAACCCTAGACAGAGTCTCTATGGGTTGGAACTGACTCAAGGGCACTTAACAACAACAACAACATAGCACCAAGTTCACAATCATGTAGTCAGACTGAAGGATACAACTGAAGCTATAGGGGAGCTTGTTGATCTGAATTGTCATGGCTATTTGACTGTTGGTTAAAGCCTCTAAAATGTAGAGTTTGTGAGAATGGGGGCCTTGCCTTTTTAAAATTAACAGTGTATTCGATTTTATGGTGATAATACGATGGCCCAGGTAATACTATAAATATAGTATATGTTCTAATGTGCTTGATCTCCTCAGTAATCCCACCACAAGGTGTGTGCTATCATTAACTGCACTTACAGATGAGAAAACTGAGAAAGCGCTCAAATAACCTTCAGAAGGCCAAACAGCTCGCATATGGTGGAGCCAGAATCTGAACCCCAACCAATTGGCTCCAGAAGCAATACTTTTAATATCACTCTGCTTTATATTGGCTCCCAATTGCCTGAGACATTCAAACAACAAGTACTTAATGAGCATCTGCCACATATGACACACTTTTTAGGAGCTGGGGATTCAATTATGAACAAAATAAAATCAGATTATTAAACATTTACTGGCTTGCTGGCTAGCTGACTGGCCAGCCGGATAGATGGATGGATGGATGGACAGACTGATGAATGAATGAATACTGAGGCCTCTGGCTTCTGGAAATATGACGGCAGGATTCACAAATGTGGAAGACATGCTGAACATCAGGCATGAGTCATTGATAGAAGACACTGTGGGTCTCTAATTCTCGGGGGTTTGCCTGCATTCAATGGTAGGCAATATGTCAGTGGAATGCATGCTGATCTTAGGACCGAAAGCCCAATTCCATCCATTTACCATCTGTGTGATCAGGAATGAGTCACTTCACCACCCGGAATGTGTTTCCACACTTATAAAATCAGAATAGTCACACATTTGCTGTGCATTAAATATTGCTTGCTATTGTTTGCAACCCAGTTCAAATGTCATCTCTTTTCTGTAGCTTTCAATTAAATTAAACAAATGTTTATGAAATTGTCCTATATACAGACATTGTTCTGTGAGTGGGGATGCAATATCAATAGTAAATATGACAAATATTGTGCACACATTGAAAGAAATTTTAATTAGGTATTAAGACTGGGACAGACATAACAAACATGAGCACTGGGTGATGAATGTTGAGAAGAGTAAAGTTTAGAATTTTATGGGGATGTTTAACAAAGGTATATTGTATCCTCTCCTCTTTGATGTTTCTAAACTGCTTCCCTTGATTGGCTACTATTATATTTGTTTGCGTCCCCTGTCAAATATGATGCTTAGTGAGGGGTGCACGCAACCCTTAAAGAGGAAACAATTGCACTAAGTAGATATAAGGATAGATATAAAGATAGAGGAATAAATGATTAAATGGGTAGATGGATGGAAGGAAGCAAAAGTAATGGAGATGTGGAAAGACTTAGGAATTCTCAACTGTCAAGTCTAGTGGCAAAATCGAGTCAATTCTGAGACGATGTCCACATTTTTGAAAACTAGAAGGACGGAAAAGAGTGAGGTCAGGACTCAGGTATGATCAGTAACTCCAACTGAGAATATGTGAGAAAGATCAGAAATGGGACTTAATTATAAGAGATGCAGGAGAAAGAAGAATTCTCTGGATTGCTAGATCTAGAAATAGTTACAGATACCTCCCACTTCTATCCATACAACATTTAAAATAATAGTTTTGCTCTCTCCCATCAGGAGACAGAATTTATTTATCAAACCTTGAATCCGCCCTTGCACCTATTACTTGCTCTGACCAAATGGATATTAGCAAATGTGATGCAAGCAAAGGCTCTAAAGTATGTATACATTTAGGGTCTGATCTCTTGATGCATTAGGATTCCTGAGACCACTGCTATGACAGGAGACATGGGGTCTAGAAACACTGTTGCCTAGCTGACACTGAGCCAACCTGTTAAACATATGTGGGCCCATCCTAGAGCAGACAACCTCAGCCAAACTGCCGACTCACTACAGAGTTCGGCTGAGCTAGCCCATAACCAAAAGAACCACCTAACCAACCACACAGTCATGAGAAAGTAAAAAAAAAAAAGTTATAGTTTTAATCTGTTAAATTTAGAGTAGTTATCACTGTGGGTCGGAACCAACTCAACAACAATCTGAAAGATAACTGAAAACCAAGAAATTATGATTAGCCCTGAACGGTCTGACACACTGAGTGAAAAGGGCGGTGAGGATGAAGCTACTTCTTCCTGTTTTCCAGTCCTTGAGGAAATGCGACAATTTTAGCAGATCCACATCTCAACATTGCCATCGGAAGCTGAGCACTACATGTAATTTGAGAGGCAGTGTCCAAACACATATTTTATCAAACAATCTTTAAATAATGTATTGAACAATTATTGATTGAGCACCAATAAAATTAAGGGCTAGGCTAGGCATGGCAAATTGAGCAGAAGGCATGTTGGCCCTGCCCCAACATGACTAAATGAATTGTCACTAATTCTAGGAGACCCAAGATACCACCTTCACCCACCAGACAGTATAGGGGCAAATGGAAGTCATATTAAAGGACTCTTAGCTTAGATTCATCCCGTGGGTCCCTGAACCCATCCTAGAATGATTTCCCCAGTTCTAGAATGTCTTGGTATGGCACTATACAATAAAGTGCAGGACCGCAAGGTTGGTGGGTCAAGCTTACCAGCTGCTCCTTGGAAACCCTATACAGAGTTGCTATGGGTCGGGACTAACTCAATGGCACTTAACAACAACAAAAATATATACTTATACATATGTATGGAGTCCTGGTATGACACTGTAAGATAAGCACTGGACAGCAAGGTAGGTTTAAACTGCAATGGCTGGCACTCAGATTAAAAACAAGTCCATACTACAGTCCAAAAGGCGCCCCCACATCCTCTCATTCCACTAAACCTACAAGGGCATCTTCTTTTCTTAAGCTTCCATCTCAGAAACTCATCATTCCCTTGGTCTGTACAGCTCTTCTTGAAGACAACTCTTTGATTTTCACTTTTACCTCTTACATCTTCACTCAAATCACACCTTCTTAGTGAGAATTCTACTGGCCATCCTCACAGAATTGTCAAACTGCCCCTCCCAATGCCCTTCCTTATTTTATCTTTTCCCCATCCTTATTTTATTCCAAGAAACTTGGAAGACACCTGGCCAGCCTTTTTGAAGAGATCCAAATCTGTGCCCATTCCAAAGAAAGGTGGCCCTACAGAAAGCAGAAATTCTCAAACAATATCATTAATATCACACACAAATACAAATTTTCTGAAGATAATTCAAAAAACGGTTGCAATGGCACAGTATTGGGGAACTGCCAAAAATTCAGCTGGATTCAGAAAATACTGTAGAATGAGGGACCTCATTACTCATACCAGATAGATCTTGGCTGAAAGCTTAAGACTTCAAGTTAACTTGAATTTTATAGACTATAAAAAGTCATTTGACTATGTGGATCACAACGAACTCTGGATAACTTTGTGAAAACTGTGAATTCCAGAATATTTCTTTTCATGAGGAACCTGTACATAGATCAAGAAGCAGTCATTCAAACAAAGCAAGAGGACACGAAACGGTTTTAAATCAGAAAATGTGTGAGTCGGAGTTGCATCCTTTCACCATTACTTATTCAACTGGTCTGTTGAACAAATAACCAGAGAAGCTGTTCTAGCTGAAGAACATGCTGTCGGAATTAAAGGAAGGCTCACGAATAATCTATAATATGAAGATGAAACTACCTTGCTTGCTGTAAGTAAAGAGGCATTGAAGCACTTATTGACGAAGATCAAAGACTACAGTCTTCAGTGTGGATTACAACTCAGTGTGAAGAAAACAAAAATCCTTACAACTATACCAATAAATATTATTATGATAAACAGAGAAGACTGAAGTTATCAAAGGCTTCATTTTGCTTGGATCCACAATCAATGCTCATGGAAGCAGCAGTTATGAACTCAAATGGGGTATTGAATTAGGCAAATCTGCTTCAAAGACCTCTAAAGTACTAAAGAGCAAAGATATCACTTTGAGGACTAAGTCGTGGTATTTTCAAATGCCTCATACGCATGTAAAAACTGGACCATGAGTAAGGAAGACTAATGAATAAGGAAGACCCGAGAAGAATTGTTTTATTTCAATTATGGTATTAGTGAAGAATATTTAAAGTACTATGGACTACCAGCAAAACAAACAAATACATCTTGGAAGAAGTACAGACGGAATGCCTCATTTACTTTGGACATGTTATCAAGAGAAACCATTCCCTGGAAAAGGATAACATGCTTGCCAAAACAGAAGGTCAGCAAAAGAGAGGAAAGCTCTCAATAAAATGGAATGACAAAGTGACTAGAGCAATGGGCTGAAATCTAACAATTGTGAGGATGATGCCAGACCAGCTTGTGCTTCACTGCGCTGTGCTGTGAAGGTCGCTATGACTCAGAACCTAGTCGATGGCAACTTACAACAACAATAACATTTTTTTCATAGCACTTTTAACTATGTAATATAAATTAACTTTGTTATTAACCACTTCTCCCTAATAAAATGTTATTTTATCATTGTTCATGGAGGGATGAGTGGATTAATTAGTAAGGGCCATGCCAGGTCCTTGAAACGCCATGAAGCTAACCACGGAAAAGTAAACTGAAATCAACAAGGACTTACGGAGCTCTGGTAGCGTAGTGGTTACAAATCGGGCTACTAATCTCACGGTCAGCAGTTCGAAACTACCAGCTGTTCTGTGGGACAAAGATGAGGCTTTCTGCTCCTGGGAGATTTACAGCCTTGGAAACCCTATGAGTCAGAATCAATTCACTATGAGTCAGAACCGATTCCACAACACATAACAACAACATGTAGACTGAACTTATGGATTTATTTACCCTGTGAACACTCAGTTCTGATTTAATTTAACCCATCTTTACAAGCCAGGAGTGAGTTGTGCTACACATCTTTGTATGCCCTGTGACATCTACTTGTGGGCATCTCAAAAATGGGGTTAAACAATCCAGGAAGACCTCTAACTACAAAGTGAGACCGACTAAGATCTGGATCAGAGTCATGTACGGCCTTCACTAAATTGCCTAACTTTCTGAGCCTCATTTTCTTTATTTCTCAAACTATGAAGTCATATCAATGTGCTTATTCTAAGGTCGCAGCAGAGGGTGAAAATGTGAAACAAAAACTCAAAATCATTAAAAAAAAAAAAAAAAAAGACCGAATTATTGTTGGAATAGAAACTGCTGGAATCCCCAAGACTATAGCCCTTAATCACCGTTAGGTCTGGAAATGAACTCACCCCACGACTCAATGTTCCTCCCAAAATGTTATCATTATTGTTGCTGTTGTTGTTGTTAGGTGCCCTCGATTCGGTACCGACTCATAGTGACCCTATACACAACAGAACAAAACACTGCTCAGTCCTGGGCCAACATCACAATTATTACCACGCTTGAGCCCATTGATGCTGCCACTTTGCCAATCCATCTCACTGGGGGTCTTCCTCTTTTTCTTTGACCCTCCACCCTACCAAACATGATATCCTTCTCCTGACAATATGTCTGAAGTATGAGAGATGAAATTTGGCCATTTTGGCCTCCAAAGAGTACCCTGTCTACACTTCTTCCAACACAGATCTGTCGATTCTTTTGGCAGCCCATGGCACTTTCAATATTGATGCATAACTCAAATGCATCAATTCTTCTTTGATCTTCCGTATTCACTGTCCAGCTTTCGCATGCATATGAAGTTACTGAAAATATCATAGCTTGGGTCAGGCGCACCTTAGTCCTCAAGCTGACATCTTTGCTCTTCAACACTTTAAAAAGGTCTTGAGCAGCAGATTTGCCTAATGCAACACGTGATTTGATTTCTTGACTGCTGCTTCCATGAGTATTGATGGCTGATCCAAGAAGAATGAAATCCTTGACAATTACAATCTTTTCTCTATTGATCAGAATGTTGTTTATTGGTCCAGTGGTGAGGATTTTTGTTTTCTTTACATTGAGATGCAATCCATACCGAAGGCTGTGGTCTGTGATCTTCATCAGTATTTTAAGTCCTCTTCACTTTAAGCAAGCAAGGTTGTATCATCTGTAAATTGCAGGTTGTTATCATCCCAAAATAGGCAGGTCTATAAGAGGAACAAGGAGTTTTGGTAGCGTAGTGGTTACGAATTGGACTGCTAACCTCAAGATCGGTAGTTTGAAACTACCAACCGTTCTGCAGGAGAAAGATGAGGCTTTCTGCTCCTGTAAAGATTTATAGCCTCGGAAACCCTATACAGGGTCGCTATGAGTCAGAACTGACTCCACTGTACTTACCAACAGCAACAACAGAAGGGGAACAGTAGTAACACTAGGGAGCTATGCACACCTTAGAATAATCAACCATTTGACTTAAAAAACGCAGCATTAACCCAAGGACAAAGTTCAGAAAGGTTAGGAAACAAGGTTGAATGGAAACAGGAGTCATAGGAAGCAAGTGGAATAAGTGAAATTATATTATAGGGGTTGCAATCAACGACATGAAATGAAATGTATATAAATTGTCAAACAAAAACTTGGAATTTGCTCTTGAAACTTCCACTCAATTTACTTTTTTAAAAAAGTATCAGTCGTGGAAAAAAGTAGAACAATAAGACCAGTTTGTGACAAGTTAAAAAAAAAAAAAATCATTCCTTTGAAGCAGACCCTGAAATGACAATAAAAATGGACCCAGCATCTGAGGATATGAAAACATAAGGATTCCAAATACTTGTATGATTCATGTGTTCAAGAAAGTTAAGGGAAGCATGAACATAAGAAGTTAAATGAAGATAGATATAAAAAATATCCAGATAGAATTTCCAGAGTTGAGATATGCCAAATTTTAATAAAAAACAGACTATAGACAGATATCCCCTGCTTTTCATAAGTTCTCTTTATGCCAGTTTATTTTACTGAAGAACTACAGCTTTACCTGTATTTGCTAAGTGAAATAAATCCAAAGAGCTATTTACCAGAAAAAAGCCAAAAGCCAAACCAGCATTGGTTTGGTTTCCAGTCAGCCCCCAAAAGGCAGCGTGTACACTGGGCAGCAAGAGAGGTGATGCCAAGCTCCTTCCCCGGAAACCACACCTCAGCATCGAGTTCTCATGCTTGGAACTGTGTCTCAATTATTATAGATGTTGGTATTATTTTAAGTTTTAATTGGTATGGTTTGGTAAGGTTATTTTGAGGGGTCTGGGAATGCTCCATAATTTTTCCCATATAAATTAATAGTAATAGTTTCTTCACGTGATACGATTTGGGTTTAAAGTAGTTCATAGGAACACTGTACTTTCTGATAGCAGCCAAAAATGTATAGGGGATGCTGAGTTTCTATTAAGAACGATGGTAAAATATGGGAACAAATTAATGTCACTAAATTGTACATGTGAAGATAATAGGAATGAGAAATATATAACAAATTTACCACTATAAAAAATAAACAAATAAACCACACTAGCTTAAAGGGAAAAAAAAAAATCACGATTTCTAAGATCCCATTGTTGTTGTTGTTAAGTGCCACTGAGTCAGTTCCGACCCATAGCAACTTTGTATAGGGTGTCCAAGGAGCAGATGGTGAGCTTGAACCGCTGACGTTGCCGTTCAAATGGCTTTACAGTCTGATGCATTAACCCTCAGCACCACACCGTTAGGGTAAAATAATTAACAGAGCCCTTATGGACTTCTGTTGTTGTTGTTAAGTGCCGTCGAGTCGGTTCTGACCCATAGCGACCCTACACAGGGTTTTCAAGGCTGTAAATCTTTACGGGAGCAGAAGGCTTCATGTACCTCTGAAAAAATGTGTATCATACAGATTAAATGCACAACCTGCCCAATGACACAAAGTTTGCTAGTGGCAAAACTTGGATTTGAACCCAGTGGGGCCTGCCTTCAACGTCCATGTACTTCCCAAACCATTCCTCATTACATGGAGAGCGTTACCACAATCTGTCATTTTCCATTTATAAGGGAGTGACAGAATTTTAGAATCTAAGCTTTCTCTCCCTCAAGGAAAAGCTCTCAACTCGCAAAATCAGTGCTGTTTCTCCATGGAGAGTGAAGTGCCAGCCTGGGCCCTCGGGCTGTGGCTCCGGATGCAAACCCCTTCTGCTCCCCAGTACCAGATGGCTGCCTCTGAAATCATATTTCATTTAGCTCCTTCCTGGTACCCCAGGAACCACTGGTAATTACAGATATTATTCTTCCAGTAACTAAGAGTTAATATTATTAGGATTCCAAAGGTACAGTAGTAGAAATATACAAACATGCACACACCAAAGAAAACCACACACATATAAACACATGCACTTAGATGTCACAAGGATATTCAGAAACATCATCCTCACCGATGGACCTGCCTACACAGAAATCTTTTGATCTGGTGTTCTCTCCCAGGCAGATGTAGTGTTTATTAATGTCTTCACCACCAGTTTCCTGGCAAAGAACATGGCAGGGGGTAGGCAAGGACTATTGTTTTACAAGGGTAATCTCTGCTCCTCTTGATTCCTAACCAGCTTTTAAAGTTGACAATCTGAATTAGAACATTTTCTCCTTAAAGAAATTACTCACAAGGAGTTTAGCCTACGGATGAAACACTAGATTTTTCTTCTGTTTGTTTGAATTGTAAAGCTCTACATAGCAAGGACTCACCAAATGGTCTCTGTTTATGAAATATTTTTCTCCCATTTAAACAGTGGTTGTATTTCTTTTTCTTTTAAAGCGACCCTGAAATCTAGAAGGCCGCTGCTTTGTGTCAAGGTGCTCTTGGGCGTCTGTTGTGGACTTATAGCAGGGACATCTGTTGTCAGGGCCTTGGACTCCTACAGAGGAAAGGGGGAAGGAGGAGAAGAGAGAAGCAGGTTTTAATGCCTGCTGCTCCATCCGGATTTAGTATCTTACAATGAATCTTCAATTAAAAAAACTCAGTTTTGGCATAGGAGTCACTGCAGCTGCCAAAGTTCTAAGTCTGTTCCATTTTGTTCAAAGGATTCTGAAGAAAATGGTTTGTTCCTGGCTTTTTCGATCTTGGCAACACTTATCTTCCTTCAGGTGGGGGACCAGCAGAGGTAGAAGCAGAATAAGCAAGACAAGTCAGGTGGGTATAGATTCTTAGTTACTAGATAGATACATATGCAGCTAGCATGAGCTATCCTATAATCTTTACTAAACTTGTCTTATTTTATTAATTTCTAGAAAGACCACTCTGAGGGAGACATCCTGGATAGCGCAAATAAATGGTTAAGTGTTCAGTTACTAACCAATGGCTAGACCGTTCCAATCCATTCAAAGGCACCTGACAATTTAGTTCTGAAAGATCATACCTACTGAAAACCATAGGGACCACAGTCCTATACTCACAGAGTTGCCATGAATAATGATATACTCTTCTGCAAATGGTTGGTTACCTACCAATCTGTTGGTATGTACAATTTTATACCTGAGAAAGCTTAGGTACAACAAATATTAATATATTGCTACATGTCAGGCTCATTGCTTCTAGATGCGTGAGTGGAGACTAACCCACCTGGGCTGACTTCACTCCCATTGGTTTTTTTTTATCAGGATCCCATTTAGTAGTTCTTGGTCTTGAATGTAAAAGTTTTCAGCATTTGTTCAAACTCCATCAATTGAATGCAACTGACATTTCTCAACTGGAAAGAACTGAAGAAGAATGTCAAGCCTCTATGATCAACAATGAATGATGAAAGAAGATGAAAAGACGACACAGTCACTGGACCAAACAGAATCTGTCAGTGTTCAGCCATTTCAGGAGGCAGCATACGATCAAGACCCAAGAGCATTAAAAGAAGAAGTCCAAGTTGCACTGTAAGCACTGATATAAAATAAAGCTCCAGAATTGAAATACCAATTGAAATGGTTCAACAAACTGATGCAGCTCTCTTATAGCTCATTTGTCTATACTAAGAAATTTGGAAGACGGCGACCTGGCCAAGTGACTGGAAGTCCATTCCAAAGAAAGGTGATTCCACAGAAGTGGCAATTATCAAACAATTATCATTATGATCACAAGCAAGTAAAATTGTGCTGAAGATAATTTTAAATGGCTGCAACAGTACATCAACAGTGAACTGTTAAAAACTCCAGTCAGATTCAAAAGAAGGCAAGAAGGAGGGCTATCCATCACTGCTAATATCAGATGGATCTTAGCTTCAAGCAGTGGCTACTATCAGGAAAATATTTAATCATGTTTCATTGACTATGCAAAGGCATTTGACTGTGTGAATCATAACAATCGTGGATAACACTGCAAAAAACTGTAAAAACAAAAACAATTTCTGTACACAGATTAAGAAGCAGTAGATAGAACAGAACAAGGGAATACTGCATGGTTTAAAATCAGGAAAGATGTATATTACGCTGAGAAAATAATCTGAGAATCTGGACTATATGAAGAAAGTGTCATCAGGATTGAAGGAAGACTCATTAATAACCTGCAATAACCTCATAATAACACAACAAAATCTTGATCAAACTGAAAAGGACTTGAAATGTGTACTGATGAATATCAAAGTCTACAATCTTCGATATGGATTACACCTCAACATAAAGAAAACAAAGATCTTCACAACTGGACCAATATGCAACATGTGAAATTGAGAAAAGAATCAAACAGTTAAGGAGTTTGTTTCACTTGGATCCACAATTAGCAGCCATGAAAGTAGCAGTCAAGAAAGAAAAGGATGGATTGCATTAGACAAATCTGCTGTTGCTGCTGTAAAAAATGTCTTCGTAGTTTTAAAAAAGCAAAGATGTTGATATACAGCCAAGCCCCTCATATGACTTGGTATCTTTGTTTGGAAGTTTAGGATCATGTTTATATATGACATCCCAGTTGTCATATGACATAGCATGTTTAGTGCTACAGTTCTACCTCCTAGTTAGTTGCATAGTGCCTGTGGTCTTAAAAACTTGTAAGTGGCTATCCAAGGCACAAAAATTGGCCTCTAATTGCCTTATGCAACCGAGGGAAAAGGAGGATCAGGAGTAGGAGGAGAATGTGGAATGTATGGCTAATTGCCTCTGTGAAAAGCTGCCTCACTGCCACGAGACCAGAGGAGCTAGATGGTGCCCGGCTCCCACTGCTGAGCATCCTGATCGAAGATTCTACAGAAGAATCCTGGACAAAAGGGGGAAAATTAAGAGAAGAATTTCTAATTTTCATGGGCTCCAGACTTCCTAAGGCCAAGAATGTTAAATAAACTCCTGAAACTATTACCAAGATCATCTTTAAACTTTAAACAAAAATATACCCAGAAGTCTTTTTAAAAATCAAATCATAGTTTAGCTTAACTAATAACAATGGTCTGCCTTAATCATGTAGCTTTTAAAAGAACTATCTATACGGCATCAAGGAGTCTTGGTATGACACTGTGGGTTAATGCGCTGGACTGCAGAGTCAGTTTGAACTGCAGGGTCCGCAGTTCAAACTCACCAGCTGCTCCTGGAAACCAAGGTTGCTATGAGTCGGAAACAACTTGATGGCACTTAAACACAACAACATCACATGGAATCTAACTGACAGCAAAGACTTGAAATATTTCTTAAGTACTTTAGGGGACAGTGAATTTATGTTATTGGGGAAGACAATGCAGAAAAGAGGATGAGGATGGTGTCCCCGCTCAAACATTGTCATTAAATGTGCACGGAGAAACTGCTGCAGTGGTAGATGGTGGCACTGTATATTTTCCACAACATAAAATTTAAAAACAATATCCACATAATGTTTAATTCTAATGAATGAACTGATCTTTTAAAGAATGATTCAATATTTTAGAAAATCCATTTGGTCTAACCTCTAAGACATTGAGAGGATAATATAGGAGACTGCCTTCCTGCCCTCAGATTAGAAAAGTCATTCTGAAACAAGATACAAAATACAGTATTCATAAATGAAATAATAATAAATGTACTTACATAAAAGTTAATAAACTCTATTCATCAGAGAGAAATCCAAGGCACGCAGTGGAAAGGATACTTCAAACATACGAAATAATAAAAGATCCATTTCCAAGACATGTAATTCAACAAGAAAAAAGCTATATGATCGAAAAATAAGTAAAGCAGATCAAACACAACATGAAAAAGAAAATCCAAAAGGCCAATAAGAATGAAAAGGCGCTCTATTTCATTAATAATTAGGGGAAAACAAATAGCCACAATTACATACTACTACACATGGTCCACAAAGATGCAAACAAGAAAACAATGTCAAAACAATAAGAATACCATGATATTCTTATTACATCACAAACACGGCTGGTAGGAGAAAACACAGTTGAAAGTACTCTGTAAATACAGTGTGGCATTATTCATTTCCACTGCTGAGTAAGTGACCAAGAGAAACTCCTGTGCATATGTATGAAACACAGATACAGGAATATTTATAGTAATCATAATTGTCACAAGGTGAAAAGAAAACAATATCTACTAATACTAAGATGGTATCGTTATATAACAGAACACGACAGGTACCACACTGACAATGGAAAACAATACAGCTAGACACAAAAGTCGGGCTACTAACCTCAAGGTCCGCAGTTCGAAACTACCAGGCATTCCATGGGTGAAAGATGAGGCTTTCTGTTCCCGTAAAGATTTACAGCCTCGGAAGCCCTATGCAGGGTCGCAATGAGTCAGAACTGACTCCACGGCATATAACCACTACCAACACCATAGATACAATGCTGAGTGAAATGAAACATAAAATAATACACCCAGTATGATTTAATTTGTATACATTTCAGAAACTGGCAAAACCAAACCGTATTGCTTATGGATAATGGTGGTAGTGGTTATGTGCCGTGGAGTTGCTTCTGACTCATAGTACAGGGTTTTTGAGGCTGCAAATCTTTTCAGGAGCAGAAAGCCTCATCTTTCTCCTGCAGAACAGCTGGTGGTTTCGAACTGCCAACCTTGAGGTTAGCAGCCCGATTCGAAACCACTATGCTACCAGAGCTCTTTTATAGATAACAGGTAGAAATATTATAAAGAAAACCAAGAGATTGATTACTATAACTTCAGATAAGAGTTTTGGGATTTGGTTCTCCTGAGCGTGAGGGAGGAAAGCGACCTATAAGGCGATTTCTCATTTGAGTAGTGGGTATGTGATTGTTGTATTGTTTTTATTTATTACACTGTTTGGTGCATTTTTTGATATATATTAATGTTTTACAGTGAGGAGGTTAAGAGTAAACAAGCAGAGATGATGACGTGGAGAGATAGAGCAGCTGGGGGACTTCAGATCTAGAGAGGGAGAGGGGCTGTGTGCTAATGACCGGGGGTCAGGCTTGTAGGGTATACCCTTTGGTTGGTTGATGATGCATGGAGGGGATTGTAACCAAGGCAATGAAAAGATATACGATAGGAAGAATGTAAAACTAATGTTCTCCCATGTAAACTATAACATAATTCACAATAAAACATTAAAAATAAATAAATAATGCCAAAATCTAAGTTGTAAAATATTGCAGAAAAATATCTGCTGCTATTGAGTCAATGCTGACTCACGGTGACCCTATCAGGGCTTCCAAGGCAGGAAATCTCAATGGGAGCAGACGGCCTCATCTTTCTCATATAGAGTGGCCAGTAAATTTGAACCACTGACCCTGTGGTCAGCACCACTAGCGCTCCTTTACAATAAGAATGTTGTTGTTAAGTGCCATCAAGTTGGTTCTGACTCATAGCGAGCCTATATAAGGTTTCCAAGGAGCAGCTGGTGAATTTGAACCTCCAACCTTGCGGTTCAAACTGACCTACTGGTTAGGGTCATTAGTAGTAAATTCATTCCAGCTTGTGCAAACAGAATGAAACATACTACAGTACACAACTCACAGATCACTGCAGCAATTAAGATGTAGATTACACACTGAGTTTACGGAAGCACACTACATGAGAGACTCTCACCAATGAACTATCACTGTTAGTGAGCTCCTGGGTAAAAAGCTACACTCCAGAATCTCACGGCTTCCGCTCTGATCTATACTAGTAACATGGATGTCTCCCTACTTGATTCAAACTAGTTGTACACAGGTATATCTGCTTAGCAAGAGATACCACATCTACACCTTAACAATAAGATATGCTGGTAAACATATATTTATTTTTGCAGTTTTACCCTTTCAGGGCAAGATTATAAAGTAGATTAGACAGTCAGTGAAAAAGATGACTCTCAGCAATACGTATTGTGCAGTAGCCAGCTACAACAATAGACTAACCATAGCAAAGAGTGTGAGAATGGTAGAAGATTGGGCATGGTTTTGTTCTGTTGAACATAAGGTCACTATGAGTCACAGCTGACTCGATGGCATCTAACAACAAAGGCACAATTGATACCATATGGCGCTATCAAAACATTTTACTCAAAAAACTCTAAAATCATACATGTGAACTAGCCTGGCATTGTGTGCTTTCATTTAGTTTTTATTTGCCACTGTTTGCTTTAAAGAGTTTTCAGGAAATTTGTTGCATCCATACATTCTGTCGTTCCAAACATACTTCTGTTAAAACTACTGGTTCATTAGAAATATACCAGAGAACTGAATTAAGACGTGAGCTTAGAACAAGTATGTGCTGCCTCCCTTCAAAACTCCAACGATAATGAAAAGCAACATTTAAAAATAATCAATTCATAAAAGCCCAAGGAAAGAGGTGGTCCAAGATGGTGTCTTTCTCAGATATCTCAGGATGCTTCTCTTACAACCAAAACCTGAGAAAACAAAGGAATCAACTACAGAACACACGTTTGAAACACTGAGCATCAAAGGGAAGGCTAGGGAATTGAACCAAGTTATGGTCCCAGTGGTTTAGGCAGGGGACCCACATAGTAGGGAGGGCCTGTGGGCTGGTGGCTATAAACAGTTTGTGCCTGACCTACTGTGTTGAGTCATGGCAGGCACCAGACAAGAAATGCTCACACAGGCGTGGATCAGAGACCATGCCAGTGCACTTCTCCCTTGCCACACACAACTTCCCAGGGGCCAGTGGTGCAGGCTGCCCCATCCCTGCCTGCCAAGTGGCCAGTGAAGTACTCCCCCACCTGGCGTCCCACCCAACACACACTCTAAAGGAGGCACCAAAGCAATTTCTCCACTCTATCAGCAGTCTGAGACATACACCTGCAGAGCAAGCTCCACAAATGCACTGTACCTAAACACTTCCACAGCATACTTCCACAGACTGCAGGCATGCATCTTCTCATGATCTGACCTTCTCATTGTCTCTATAGTCCCCAGCATGCAACTTGCCAGCTCCGAGCTCAGTGCTATGTGCTTCTGCGGACCTAGCGCTACACGCCTGCTGCTTCTGTGTTTACATCAGTGCGACACCACCTTTTTTCCCCCACGTTTTTCTTTTCCATTTTACTTTTTTCTTATTTCTTCCACTTTTCCCATTTTTCCTTTTCCCCCAATCAGTCAGAGGCCAGAAACCCTCCTCAGCCACACTCACCACACCTGCCACCTCACCCACTTAGCATGTGCCACTACCCATTCCAGCATCACTGGTTTGATGACAGATGAAAGAGAACACTGCTCAGCCTGCCTGTGGCTGCTCAACACCACCAGTGACCAGAGTCTCATGCCTGCATTCCCACTTACTACCAGACTCGCTTGGCAGAGTCTACCACACAGTAACACAATTCTTGTTTGTTGTTTTTAAGTGCTATCAAGTCAGTTCTGACTCAGAGTGACCATGTATAGGGTTTCCAAGGAGTCACTGGTAAGTTTGAACTGTAGACCTTGTGGTTCAAATCGACTTTGGGGTCCACAGTTTATCCTACAGTGCCACACCAGAACTCCATTCATAGAATGTTGTTGTTATTAAGTGCCGTCGAGTCAATTCTGACTCATAGTGACCCTGTACTGGGTTTCCAAGGAGCAGCTGGTGAGCTTGAACCACCGACCATGCAGTTCAAACGGCTTTGCAGTCTGACACATTAGCCCACAGCACCACATCAGGACTCCATTCTCAGATGCCTTGTTGGCATTTATTGAAAATATTATGTAGCTGTTTTGTTTTATTTATGTGGTGGATTATGTTTATTGCTTTTCTGATGTCAAAGTTATTCACAGAATAACTGCCACCAATTATATTCAAATATTCCATTTCAAAACATAGAAAAGTATAGCATACTCTTGAATTCACTCTATGAAGCAAGTGTAACTCTAATGCCAAAGATAGGAAAATACACCACTAAAATAGAAAATTATGAACAAATATACTTCAACATAGATGTAAAACTTCTCAACAAAATCCTAACCAAGAGAATCCAACACCAAAAAAAAAAAAAAAAAAATCATGACAAGTGAGATTTATAACAGGTATGCAAGGATGCTTTGACATCAGAAAAGCAATAAACATAATCTATCACATAACTAAAACAAAAGAGCTACGTAATCATTTTGATAAATGCAAACAAGGCATCTGATAAAATGCAACACCAATTCCCAATAAAACTAAGTGAAACAGGTATAGATGGAAAAATCCTAAACCTAAAGGGCATATACACAAGACCAATAGTCAGCATTATTCTCAAATAGATAGAGACTGAAAGTATTCTCCTTTTGAGCAGGAACCAGACTAGGATGGCCTTTGCCATCACTCTAATTCTTTACAGTATTGGAAGTCTAAGCCAGTGTCATAAAGCAATAAATGGAAATAAAAGGCATCCAAATTGGTAAGGAAGAAGAAAAACTATCTTTATTTGCAGATAATATGATCCTGTGAATAGAAAATCCCAGACCTGCAACAAGAAAGTTTCTAGAACTAATAAAAGAATTCAGTAATTTGGCAGACTGCAAGATCAACATATAAAAAAGTCAGCCAAATTACTCAACACTAACAACATCAACAAAAAAACTCTGAAAAGGAAGTGAAGAAAACAATATCATTTATAATAGATATTCAAAATATGAAATATTCAAAAATAAATGTAACCAGAGACACATAAGACAGATACATAAACAAAATAAAAAACAAACAACCCTGAAAAGCTACAAGAAACCGAGAGACATTCAGAAATTGAAAAACATACTATGCTCATGTCTATTAACATTGTGAAAACACCATTAGTACCTAAAGCAATGTACAGATATAACTGCAATTCTGATCCAAATGTTATCATCATTCTTTAAAGAGATAGAAACAGTAATCATCACATTTTGATGGAAAAACGTCCTAGAGAAGCAAAACACTACTAAAGAAGAAGGAAAATACAAGTGGCCTCAAATTTCCTGATCTCAGAACCATCTCAGTAGTCAAAACAGCCTGATACAATGACAGACATGTAGTACAATGGAACATAATTGACAACCCAGAAGTTAATCTTTAACAAAGAACCAAGGTCCACTAAACCAGGACGAGGCTGTCTCCTTAACGGGTGCTGACAAAACTGGATATCCCTCTGTATAAAACTGACATGCACAAAAATAACCCACAAAAATAACTCAAGATGGACCAAAGACTTAAATATAAAATCTAAAACTAAAAACAGCATCCAAGAAAAAATTCACATAAACAGGAATTATAATTTATTGGTGTGGCAATGTAGGACAAGCACAGGTCAGTGGTTCAAACCTACCAGCCACTCCTTGGAACGTCTATACAAGGTTGCTATGAGTCAGAACTGACTCAAAGACATCTAATAACATCAAAATTTTACGTGCTGTAAATATATCCACTTATACAATACAGCAACAGGGGACAAAGGTATGTAAACTTCTTAGCTATAAGCAAACATTTTGAGACTATAAGGGCTGACCCACAGTCCTTTGGACCATAGTTGTGAAGACATCAAAGTCATCTGGCATTACATAGTGCACAACTATAAAATGTAGACAACGTTCTACATCCTAATTTGGTGAGTTGCAGCTGGGCTGTAAAATACTTGTATGCATCCTTCTAAGGTATAACTATTTCTCTCTCCCCATCTGGAACAAAGAAAAGTAAAGAAAATCAAAGAGGTATGGAAACAATTAGTCCAAAGAACTGATGGACCATGGGAACCTGAGCCTGCAGGACACAGTTACCATTGCTGACTGCTCTGAAATGGATCACAATAGAGTGTGCTGGATGTAGTGTCAGAGAAAAATGTGCATCAAAACTCAAAGTAATAAAAGAAGACAAAGCTTACTGGTTTGATAGAGATCAGTGAAAACCTTAAGACTGCGGTCCTTAGACACACATCAGGCCTAGAACTGAACTCACTCCCATGTCTCAATTTTCAGACAAACAACAGGCCTATAAGGTGAACAGTAACACCAGGGACTTAGGCACTCCTTAAACAACCAATCATATGAGATCAAAACAGCAGCATTTGCCCAGGGATAAAGCTCAAAGGAAGCAATGGGATTTCTGTCAAGATGGTAGACTAGGCAGAAATAGCATACAGACCCTCTACAACAAAGGAGCTCTGGTAGCGTAGTGGTTACGAATCGGGCTGCGAAACTTAAGGTCAGCGGTTCGAAACTACCAGGCGTTCCGCGGGAGAAAGATGAGGCTTTCTACTCCCATAAGAATTTACACCCTAGGAAACCCTGTACAGGGTCGCTATGGGTCAGAACCAACTCAACGGCACTTAACAACAACAACAACAACAACAAACAACAAAGATACGAGAGACCAAATGAAAACAGCCCAGAGGAAACTCCTGGAACTCTGAGCTTCAGAGGAAAGGTTAAAGCAGAGGACTGAGGACCTACTGGGAGGAGAAGCTGTGCAGGTGTGGTGAAATAAGGAGACTAACTGGTGAACAGACAACTGGCCAGATGGAACAGGGCCATCTTGAACTTTTGCCAGCAGCCTTGGAGACAGACAGCAGCCTGACACTGTAGATTCACATGGGTGATGGAAAAGATAGGATTCCTTCTTGCTCCCTGTCCTTATCTGTCCCCAGCACAGACCCTGCTCTTTGGGAGTGCTGAGTCATCTGGTTTGAAGCAGTGTGAGGCAGGGGCCTGTTGTGCTGCCTTGACACTCCAGATCTAAAGAACCCACAGAGCCTCCAGGTTACAATGACGGGAGCAGGAACTTTCAGAGTCAGCCACTGTGGCCCCAGCTGTTCTCTGATTTTGACAGACACTGAAACCAGCAACCTGAAGGGCCTCCATAAACTACTTCTGGATTGGGTGCCCCGAAGAAAGACAACGAACGCCTGCCTGAGCCAAAAGGAACCACTGACTAACCATAACATCCCTCCTACACCCACCTTGTGAGTTCTTTAGCCAAAATAGGGGCTCTCCAGAATTTTCTCCTCTCTGCTTCCAACAACTGCATTGGGTTTTTTTTTTGTTGTTGTTGTTTTTTACTTGTTTATTTTTCCTTTCGTTGTTTCATTGTTTTTGTTTGTTTATTCTTTCTTCTCCTTCTTCCTATCTTAACCTTCCCTTGATTTTTATCCTATCTCCACTTTTCTTTTTCCTTCTTTTTTTCTGTTTTTCATTTCCATCCTCTTCTCCTTTTTCTCTTGATTTTTCTTTACTACTTCCTAGTTTTTCTAATTTCATCTTCTCTCCCTCTGTTTCTTTAGTGATTTTATCTCTTCCTCAGTCCTCTACTTTAACCTTTCCTCTGAAGCTGAGAGGTCCAGAATTTTCTTCTGGGCTGTTTTCATTTGGTCTCCCATGTCTTTGCTGTAGAGGCTCTGTATGGCATTTCTGCCTAGTCTGCCATTTTAAATAAGATAAAATCTCTCTTAGTTTTCTCTTGTATAGTTCTATTTTCCTGTCCCTCTTTTCAGTACTATATTCTTTTGTTCTTGTTGACATCCATTTTTGTTCCTTTTTTTGTCCTTTATTATATTCTGTTTACAGTCTTGTTTGCTTGTCTGTTCTGTTTTATTTTCTTGTATGTGTTTTCTCCTCTTATTCCACCTGCCAGGAGACAGCAACTGTACCCATACAACTCAGCCACAACCACACGCAGCTCCATCCAGTGGCCAAGAGCCAATATCAGCTCATATACCACCTGATGAACCATAAAAATAAACCAACCTCAGCAAAACCCACCCTAAACTGAGCCACACAAATGGCGAAGAGAAAACAGCACACACATTTCCATTCTCTAGTCACACCCAACAAGAGACAGTTGTGAGAGCCTAAGAACACAACATACAATTTTCAATTAAATACAGATACAACAACTCACCATGTCTCAGAGACAACAGAAGATTTTAGTTCAGATGAAGAAATGAGAGCATGGCTCACCTCATGGCCCAGTTTCCATGTGTATAAGGGCAGAAATTGACATGGAGCAAAGAAACTAGCTCCACCACACACATACACACACACTCAGCTAGAATGAGAGCAATCAGTGCATACCAATCAATAATTATTCTGAATGTAAATGGATTAAATGTACCAGTCAAGAGACACAAAATAGCAGAGTGGATACAAACTACAAACTCTGGTACATAAACACAATGGAATACTATCTAGCACTGAAGAAACTGTGAGGCACATCATAACATGGATGCACCTGAAGGAC
>NW_006408552.1:21179707-21184530 GCF_000296735.1 Chrysochloris asiatica | reverse complement strand
ATAGAAGCTAATCATACCCAAAATATATGAAAGTAGCATCTATTATGACCACATAGGACTCATTCAGAGAATGAAAGGAGATGCTCCATTTCAGTTCTAACAAATAAAGAACATGGAAATAATTACTTCCATATTTAAAAGCAAAGGCTGAACAAACTAAAAAATGAATGACTTTCTTCACACCCATCAGAGAATTCATGTTGCTGGCCAAACTGCCTCCCGCAACCTGAAGAGACAAGTGCATTGAATGCAGAAAATCAGAGGCAAAATCCTGCCTACTCTGCCATTGTTCTCACATGTTTGAGCTCACAGTTGTTGCCATGTGTCAATCCATATCATTGAGGCTCTTCCTCTTTGTCTCTGACCCTCTACTTTACCAAGCATGATGTCCCTCTAGAGAACATGGCCAAGATAAGTGAGATGAAGTCTTGCCAGCCTTGCTTCTCATGAGTGGTATGGCTGTACTTCTTCTAAGACAGATTTGTACATTGTTCTGGCAATCTAGGATATATTCAATAGTCTTCCCCAACACCAGAAGTCAAGTGGACCAATTATTCTCCATCCTTCTTTATTCATTGAGTATGTTGTTGTTGTTCTTAAGTACCGTGGAGTCGGTATACATTAAATTCATAAACATTGTTTCATGAATCTTCAAGAGTCTATGAAGTAAATATTTACTCTTATTATGCCCATTATAAAATGAAGAAATAGAAACATAGGTTAAATGATATTTCTAAGGTTATACAGCGAGTAAGAAGTGGAGCAGGGATTCAAACTCAGACAGTTCAAACACAGCAACAATCGTGAAGATGATGCAAGACTGGGCAGTGTTTCGTTCTGTTGTACAGAGGGTCATTATGAGTTGGACCTGACTTGATGACACCTAACATTAGAACACTCACTCCTCTGTTAGTCAAAGCTTGCATGATGCTACAATACTCAACAAGTTTCAACAGTTTCCAAACTCTGTTGATACTTGTTTGGCAAAACATACACTAAGAAGAAAGGCCTAGTAATGTACTTCTAAAACCTCAGCCAATGAAAACTCTGTAGATCACAATAGTCTAATCCCATTGTGCGCGGGATGTCAGAACTCGAGGGCCAAGTCAAAGGCAGCTAACAACAACAAAATATAAAACAAACCCACTGCTTAGAGTCAATTCCAACTCCTACTATCCCTATAGGACAGCATACAACTGTGCTACAGGGCTTCTAAGCTGTAAATCTATATGGAAGCACAGTCTCATCTGTTTCCCATGGAGCAGCTGGTGTGCTAGAACCAGCAATCGTTTAATTAGAAGCTCACTTAATCCACTGCATCACCAGGACTCTTTCAAACAACGTATGTTTGTTATTATCTTGAAAGTGATGGGTGATGATGCATGGAGGGGATTGTAACCATGGCAATGAAACGATATACGATGGGATGAATGTAAAACTAATGTTCTCCCATGAAAACTATCACATAATATTCACATTAAAACTAATGTTCTCCCATGAAAACTATCACATAATTCACAATAAAACATTCAAAGAAAAAAAGTGATGGGGGGGGCATTTAAGAACTTTAATTAGGGAGTCAGCGTCCTGGTGTGCTGCTGCAGTTAATGCACTGGACTTGAAGTGCAAGGTTGCCTTGAACCACAAGGTCAGCTGCTCAAGCTCATGACTGGGTCCTCAGAAACCCTATAGAGGGTCACTATGAGTTGGAACCAATTTAATGGCACTGAACCATAAAAACAACAATTAGGGACTCATTTGACAATCACTGTTAAATATTTTTTTTAAATATCATTATACCCTATGGAAATGGCGTGGAAGGGGCATGTGTATTTTTGTTGTTGTTGTTAAGTACTGTTGTGTCACTTCTGACTCATAGTGACCCTGTATAGGGTTTCTGAGGCTGCACATCTTTGCAGGAGCAGAAAGCTTCATCTTTGTCATGGCTGGTAGGCTTGAACCACTGATCTTGTAGTTCACAGTCCAATGCCTATTGTACAAAGTTTTAATTTGCTTTGCTTTATGATATGTATGGGTATTTGGGGGTAGGAAAGGAATGGGGGCATGTAGCATGAATTCCAAGCTTCTAATGACTATATTCCATGAGTAAAGACCTACTGCCTTAGAATCAATTCCAAGTCATAGCAACACTAACTCCTTCAGAATTTAGAGACTTTAAATCTTGATGGGAACAAGTGGTCTTATCTGTCTCCCAAGGAATGGCTGGTGGGTTTGAAGAGCCAACCTTGCAGATAGCCGCCTAATGCTTAACCCACTGCACCATGAGTCAGGATAGCCAGCTAAATTTTGAGGAGATGATTTGTAAATAATCCCACAGGGGAGCCAAGCACAGCAAAGGAAAGTTTCAGGTTGTGTGTATCAATCTGAGGTCAGGCAAGATGTAAAGGGTGAAATGAAAGTGACTTCTAGAGTTGCAGAATGGGATGTGAAGGTCTGAGTTTCAGGAGCACATACTTTAAGAGCTTTCAGAGGTAAAGGAATCAGTGAAGAGATAAACAAGGAAGAATCAGTGAAAAACAACTCGGAGTGAATCCGTTTGTCATGGAGCTCCTGCTGTTTCACTCATTTGGAGACATCTTAGCTCACTGGAGTTAGACAGATCTGGTTCCAATCCAAGTACATCACTACCTACTCACTGGAACTTGGATGAGTCTTTCACATTCCCTAGATGTCACCTTCTCATCATAATAAAATCACACAATGCAGAACCCAGTGGTAGAATTGTCACTGGTGATTAATAAGCGAATGTATAAAGTGGACAAAGCAGGACAAATAGCTCACCGTCCTTCTGTAGCTAAGTGCTGCCAAGTCAGTTCCGACTCACAGTGACCCGATATAGGGCTTCCAAAGAGCAGCTGGTGAGTTTGAACTGCTAACTTTGAGGTTCAAAAAGACCTTGTGGTCCAGTGCTTATCCTACAACACCACACCAGGACTCAGCCCAAAATTGTTACTGTTACCATATCATGGCCAGACCCTTTAGAAACTTCTATAGTGTCTATGTGAATTTCTCACTAAAAGATCATGTTTCACTGTCAAAACGGAATCACTTTTGTAAATAGTTTTAATATATGATACATTTTGGGTTGTTTACTGCATCTACTGTGAGTGTTTCAAATACACTAGCTTCTGATAAAGAATTCTAGTGTAGAGGAAGTGATTAACACACTCAGCTGCTACTCAAAAGCTTGGAGGTTTGAGTACATCCAGAGACTTCAGAAAAACTGGCGCGGGAATCTGCTTCCTAAAAGGAAGCTGCTGAAAGCCTCGTGGAGCCCAGCTCTACTCTGAGGCATGTGGGGTGCCCAGGAGTCAGAACTGACTGAATGGTAAAAGGCTTCGCTCCTAATATGATGGTGCATGTCCCACCATTCTTCCACTGTCTCCCTGTTGTTGCTGTTGTTAAGTGCTGTTGAACTATTTCCAACTCATAGCGACCTTGTATAGGGTTTATGAGGAACGGCTGGTGAATTTGAACCGCCGACCTTGTGGTTCAAACTGACCTTGCAGTCCAGTGCTTTATCCCACGGTGCCACACCAGAACTCCTACTCTCCTCTATTTTGTCATTGTTGTTGTTATATGCCATCGTGTCAGTTCCAACCCATCGCAACCCTGTACAGGATTTCCAAGGCTGTAAAGCTTTACGGGAGCAGAAAGCCTCATCTTTCTCCTGCGGAACAGCTGGAGTTTCAAACTGCTGACCTTGCGGTTCGCAGCCCGATTCGTAACCAATACGCTACCAGAGCTCCTCTATTTAGGACAACAGAAACTGTCTGTTCAAGTCCTCTAACTATGCATAAGGCATCTTTCAGAAGATATATTTTTCAGCTAAATCTGGCCACTAGAATGTGGAGGGGGATGGTAGTAGGCTCAAGAGTAACCCTGAAAGAGAAAAATGATGGAAATTAATTTGAAAGAAAGGAAAGGTCATATGGTGGCAGGAATGAGCATGCAACGGTGACAGTGGAAACAGGCTCCCCGTGGCAGAGGGCAAATGGGAGGCTCTTTACTCAAACAGTCTACTCTGTAATATCACTTAGGCAGTAATGCTTATAGCGCTGGGGACGGTGGAAACAGTGATGACAGCCATTTGCAACATGTCCTCCTCCACAGAATCAAGGACAGTGAGCAAATAATAAACAGAAATAAAACAAACTGGGCAAAGTGCCCAGTCTGCCAGACAGCCACATGGAAAAGCCAACATGATGGTATCAACCTCAAGGGAACCAAGTGATAGTACAGGATGGGAATGAAAAATGGGGAAATAATGCACTATTTAATAGTGGCACAATTCTTGGTCATGCCTTAGTTAAAAAAGAAAAAAAAAAAAAAAAATCAAAACCATTGTCATCAAGTGGATTCCGACTTATAGTGAACCTGCAGGACAAAACAGAGTGGCCCCGTAGGGTTTCCTAGGCTATAATCATTATGAAAGTACAGCACCTGGTACTTTTGCCTATGGAGAGACTGGTGGATTCATACCCCTAACCTTTCCATTGGCAGCCGAGCAGTCCACCACTGCACAACGAGACCTCCTTAATAATTGACACATTTTTCCTAGAAAAAGTTCTCCAAGTCAACCTTCTTCTTCGGGACTTCAAGGATTGCTAGCTGCTAAACTTTGGAAGTAAAATGGGAAAGTATTACCTGAAAAGTCTAAGTTGGTTCCCAAAAGAATTTGTGACAGGCTAATAGATATATTATTGCCAAAAGAACCAATAGATCTGTTTTGGAAGAAATGCAGCCAGAGTGCTCCTTAGAGGCCAAGATGGCCAAACTTTGTCTCTCATACTTTGGACATA
>NW_006408552.1:21178675-21179607 GCF_000296735.1 Chrysochloris asiatica | reverse complement strand
GGACATTGTTTCATTCTGCTGTGCATAAGGTCGCTATGAGTTGGTGCTGACTCGATGGCACCTAACAACAACAATAGATATAGTGTTTCCCATTAGGGGAAACGAGTTTTTCCACACATAAATTTATTTTTTCTTTATACCCCACCACTTCCTGCTCCCTCCTTAATGCAAAACAGATTCCGGTCACAGTGCACATCTAGTGAAACTCAAAACAGAACTAGCTTTTGTGCCTCTGTAAAAAAACTCTCTTTCAATTTCTCACTTTGAAATTTTTCTAGAGGAAGTACAAGTATCTTCTGACTATACAAGAGAAGAGAACCCCGAAATAAAAACCAGTTGATGATATGTCATCATGGTGTGTACTCCACTGGGCTTTTTGTGTCGGACTTCACTGGAAACAAATTTTCAGACTATTCTGACATGCCTCAGAGTAGACTTGAACCTCTAGCCTCTTGGATAGCAATCGATCACATTAACCATTTGCATCATCCAAGGTCTGCAGAACCAAGAGTAGCAGTTGTAATCTTGTGGAGAGGAAGGTGTTGAGAAAAAAAAGATTAAAGTAGCAAAGAAATAGACCTTTTTTTTCTTTTTTGTGAACCACAGAGAACAGGGAGTAATGATTTAGATGTAACAATGTGACCTGGAAATAGAGAGGACGGTTCAACTCCCTGTCCAGACTGAGAATCCTGAGAAGTATTTCACATGATAGGTGATCACTGAGATTCATCTTGAAGGCAGAGCAGAATTTGCCATGGTAGTCATGTTGTTGTTGTTAGGTGCCATTAAGTCGGTACCGACTCATAGCGACCCTGTACAGGGTTTCTGAGGCTGTAAATCTTTACGGGAGCAGAAAGCCTCATCTTTCTCCTGCGGAACAGCTGGAGTTTTCAAACTGCTGACCTTGCGGTTCGCAGCCCGATTCGTAACCA
>NW_006408552.1:21127045-21178274 GCF_000296735.1 Chrysochloris asiatica | reverse complement strand
CAAGCACGGTAGTCATAACTTGTGTTTATTTCGGTTCATACAGAATGTTCACATTTCTGATGCTCTATGGGTGTGTGAGGTAAAAGAAAGACATCTATATGCTCATTACAAAACCTACTTCTGAAACAAATTTTTTTAAATGAAAATAAAATGGCAAGAGGTACATCAAATGTGAAAGCAAATAAAATGGTAATAGCATATATATCAGAAAATAATACAGTTAGAGGTGAGAGATGTTGTAAGGGACAGAAAAGTATATTTTATTGATAAAAGATGTGGTGGTGGTATGCGGTGGAGTTGGTTCCAACTCACAGCGACCCTGTATAGGGTTTCCAAGGCTGTAAATCTTTATGGAACAGGAAGCCTCATTTTCTCCTGTGGAACAGCTGGTAGTTTCGAACTGCTGACCTTGAAGTTAGCAGCCTGATTCCTAACCACTACGCTACCAGAGCTGTAAATGTCACAATGAACAAAACCACAAAAGAAACAAACAGAAAACATTTGGAACTTCTAAAAGGAAATGAAATATTTCTTACTCAGAGATTCACAGATCAACAGAAAAATACAAAAAGAACTTGAAAGGTGAAAATTAACAAATCTGATTAAGTCCAGATATGCTGGTATATATGTTTATATGTACAAAGGTAAGTCAAGATGTATTGCTAATAAGGTTCCATTTCATGCATGCATGGGGTTTGTCCTAAACAAAATGTGTATACACATATATATCTCTGTGTTCAGCGATTGGCTGCAGACAAATTTTCTCAAAAACACACCTGTTTTTGTCTTTTTAGAGTATATTTCAAAACAGTGGCTTCCAAGGTGATCTGCTTGGGCAACTGAAGTTCAGGGCAGAGAGGTCAGCTAAGAAGGTTATGGTGACTGTTTGGGGGGATTCCAAAGGAATAACCTTAATAGGTTTTCTGGAAGGCCACAGTATGTATAATCATAAGGGCTAATTCTAAAGACGTTTTTAAGAAAAATGAAAACTGCATTGATGAGAAAAAGGACAGGAAACTGGTGCCAAGAAATTCTTTTTATATATTGGGAGAATGCATTCTTCATTCAAGGGCTGTCCTATGAGAATTTCAATGGAAAACCTTACCCCATCCACCTTACAACCCTGATCTTGCCCTTTGTTCCTTAAGCGTAAATAAAATTTAAAAGGAGCATGGTTTATGACCTTTTGACATGATGTGAATGGAAGTGTAGAGAGTATTTCAGGAAGGGTTAGAGAAATGGAAACAGCAACTTCAGAAGTGTATAGCTGTAGACGGATGAAATGTGGAAACACAATACCTTCATATCTTGATACTTTGCTTAAGAAAGGTACATGGCTCTGTAGTAATACTTACTGCCTTACCCTCTTAAATGAACATATATGTAAATCCTCTAAATACATGCATTTTTGTTTGTTGTTACACTGTCTGGTTGACTCCAACTCAGAGCAGCCACAAGCAGAACAAACAAAACACTGTGGATCCCGTGCAATCCTTAAAATTGCTGTTAGGTTGAATTCAATTGGTGGAGTCACTGTAGCAATTCATCTCACTGGGAGTCCTACTCTTTTTCGCTGACCCCTCTACTTTGTTGTTGTTAAGTGTTGAGTTGGTTCCAACTCATCGAGACCCTCATAGGGTTTCCAAGGAGCAGCTGGTGAGTTTGAACTGCCAGCCTTCTGGTACAAACCAACCTTGAGGTTGAGTGCTTATCCTACAGGGCTATACCAGGACTCAAGCGTCTACTTTAGCAAGCATAATACATTTTCCAGGGACTGGTTCCTTCTGACAACATGTCCAAAGTATGTGAACCAAGGTCTTGCTATCCTTTCTTCAAAGGTACATTATGGCGGTCCATGATTCTTTCAATATTCTTCACCCAAACCACAATTCGAATGCATCGATTTTCCTTCCGTCTCCTGTTTTCATTGTCCAGATTACACATGTAATGAGTTGACTAAAAATACCATGATTTGGGTCAGGCACACTTTTAGTCTTCAAAGTGACATCTTTGCTCTCTATATAATACTTTAAAGAAGTCTTTTGCAGAAGATTTGCCCAATGCAATACATCCTTTGATTTCTTTACTGGTGCTACCATAAGTATTGACTTTGGATCCAAACAAAATGAAATCCTTGACAACTTCGATCTTTTCTCCATTTATTGATCCAGTAGTGAAGATTTTTCTTTTCCTTCTACACTGAGGAGCAATCGGTACCGAAGACTGTATTATTTGATCTTCATCTTTGCTTTCAACAAGCAACAAAGTGTCATCTGCATATCACATTAACAGTTTGTTAATGAGCCATCCTCCAACGTTGATGTCGCATTCCTCTTCATATAGTATAGCTTGTGATTATCTGCTCAACAAAGAGACTAAATATGTTTGGCGAAAGAATACAACTTTGGTGCACACCTTTCCTGATTTAAAACTATTCAGTTTCTCCTTGTTCTGTGCGGCTGACTGCCTCTTGGTTTATGTATAGATTCTGTATGAACACAATCGAATGTTCGGAAATATCCATTCTTCACAATATTGTCCAGAGTGTGTTATGAAACACACAGTTGAATGCCTTTAAGTCACCAGAACACGAATAAATGTGTTTCTCCTAGGTATTCGCTAATTTCACCCAAGATCCAGCTGACATTAGTAATAATAATCCTCATTCCAAATCCTCTTCTTAATCCAGATGGAACTGTGGCAGCTCCCAGTCAATGTATTGCTACAGCTGTTTATGAATCATAGTCAGCAAAATTGTCTTACATGTGATATTGTACAATACTTCCCACATTCTGCTTGGTTACCCTTCTTCAGAAATCTTGTCAGTTCGCCAAGTAGCTGTCTTCTAAATTTCTTGGAATACACTAGTGTGTGCTTCTAATACTCCATCAATTTGTTGAAACGTTTCGGTTTGTAATCCATCAATTCCTGAAGCCTTGTTTTTGACCAACGTCTTCAGTGCAGCTTGGACTTCCTCCTTCAATACCATTGATTTTGATCATGTGCTACCTCCTGAAATGGCTGAATCTTGACCAATTTGTTTTGTTAAGAGTGTGTATTACTTTCTATATTTCTTCCATTTTCTTTTGATGCAAAGTATCACTCGATACTTTGCCAATGCTGTTGTTGTTAAGTCAGTTATGAATCACAGGAACATGATGTAGGATTTGCCGGGACCAGCTGGTGGGCTTGAACCACTGACCTGTGGCTCAAACTGACCTTACTATTCAGTGCTTCTCCTACAGCACCACACCAGGAGTCCATTTTGCTTATGTTGTTGTTGTTAGATGCCTTATACGATCCTTCAATATTGCAAGTTGAGGCTTGATTCATTTCCTAAATTCTTTCAGCTTGAGAAAAGCTGATCATGTTCTTCCCTTTATGCTTTTTTGGAACACCAGATCTTTGCACATTTCAATATAATATTTACTTTGTCTTCTTGAAATGTTCGTTGAAATTTTCTGATCAGCTTTGTCCTTCATCATTTCTTCCACTCACTTTAGCTACTCTATGTTCATAAGCAAGTGTCAGAGTCTCTTCTAGTACCTATTTTGATATTGTCTTCACTTCCTGTCTCTTTAACGATCTTTTGCTTTCTTCATGTCTGATGTTGTTGATGACATTCAGTGTTTCAAATTTGTTCTTGAGATGGTGATGGTCTCTAAATTTAGGTGAAAGAGAATCACAACCTCATATTTTAGCTCCGTTGGACTTCATCTAAATGTCTTCATCTTCAGCCTGAACTTGCATATGAACAATTCATGATCTGTTCCCTAGCTGGTCCCTGGCCTTGTTATGGCTGATGACACTGAGGATCTCCAGCTTCTCTTCTGTAGGAACGAAAAGCTCTATTTCCCAAAAGGCCACACCAGCAGTTTGCATTGCTTGCTTCCAGTCTGCTTTGTCTTCTTTGCTAGTTCACCCTTCCCACCCTCATCTCATATGTTGTTAATGCCCACCAGAATACCCTGTTAGCATGATGTCACCACCATGTCTGGGCAAAGCCCAGGACTCCCTTTTCTTCCCAATGTATACCACTCACACACAGCTTGACCAGCACAACTTGTTTACGCCTCAGTACACAAGGGCTTCCGTCTACTTCTTTGGTTCAGAATCCTGCCTGTCCAGCCAGCTGCCAATGGGAAAGCAGTACTGCTGTTCCAATCTGGAAATTTAAATTAATGCCTCCTGGACTACCTCCTGGTCCGTTTTTTGGTCTCTCAGCAACCACCTATACAGAAGGATTTGTATGTTTGGCTTGCACTCAAACATCTTTCCATTTAGCTGTTGTGTGATGTCAGATTGGTTCTGACTCATAGTTACCATGAATAGGATTTCCTAGAGTGGCTGGTGGGTTTGAGCTGTCAACCTGCAGTTAGGAGTCCAGTGCTTATCCTACAGTGCCACACCAGATGTAGTCAATTTGATTCCTGTATATTCCATCTGGTGAGGTACAATTATTTATGTTGTTGAAAAAGGTATTTGTAATGAATAAGTACTGGTCTTGCAAAATTGCATGATGCAGTCTCCAGTGCCATTTCTATCACCAACGCTGTAGTTTCCAAATACTGATCTCACCTCTTTGGTTCCAACTTTCATATGTCAATCACCAGTAAAGATCAATGTAACTTGATTGCACGTTTGATTGATTCACACTGAGGAAGCTGATAGAATTCTCTAATTTCTTCATCATTGGCTTTGGTGTTTAGTGCAAGCATATGAATAACAGTTGTATTAACTGGTCTTTCATGTAGGAGTATAAATATTATCCTGTCACAGACAGTAGTGTATGTTCTTTTTGACAATGAATATGAAGTCATTGCTGTTAATGGCTAAGACTTGTCCATTTCAGTTCATGAATGCCAAATATATCCATCGGTACATGTTCTATTTCATGTTTGAGGACTTACAATTTCCCTAGGTTCACACTCCATACATTCTATATTCCAGTTAATAACGGATGTTTGCTACTGATTCTTTTGATTTACATTTGTGTCCCATAAGCAAATGAAGGTCCCGGAAGTTTTACTCCATTCACATCATCAACGTAGACTCTTCTGTGAGAAGGCAGCTCTTCCTCTATGTGTTTTTTAAATGCTTTTCCCACCTGAGGGGGCTCATTTGGCACTATACCTAACAATGTTTTACTGCTATTCATAAAATTTCAGTGACTAATCCCTCAGAAGTGGACTGTTTATTCCTTCTTCCTAGTTTGTTATTAGTCTGGAAGCTCCACTGAAATCTGTTGGACATGGTGAGCCTGCTGGTATTTGAAACATCTTTAGCTTGTTTACTGTGGTGGCTTGAGTGCTGCTGTGATGCTGGAAACCATGCCACTGGTATTTTACTTACTGGCTGGTTCATCCATGTTAGACAGGTTTCAGTGGCGCTTTGAGATTAAGAACAAACTAGGAAGAAGGAATCTGTACAACAAATATATATATATATATAGAGAGAGAGAGAGAGCGCGAGAGCGCTCTGGTAGCGTAGTGGTTACGAATCGGGCTGCGAACCTTAAGGCCAGCAGTTCGAAACCACCAGCCGCTCCGCGGGAGAAAGATGAGGCGTTCTGCTCCCGTAAAGATTTACAGCCTCGGAAACCCTGTACGGGGTTGCTATGGGTCGGAACCGACTCGACAGCACTTAACAACAACAAATATATATATATATACACAAACATTTATGTCAACATATACATACAATAGGAGTCCTGGTGTGTCGCTGTGGGTTAATGCACCAGACTGCAAAGCTGTTTTGAACCGCAAGGTCAGTGGTTCAAGCTCACCAGCTGCTCCTCGGAAACCCTACACAGGGTCGCTAAGGGTTGGAATCGACTCGATGGCACTTAACAACAACAACATACATATAATATAGAAAGATTTTCTTGTTTGTTGTGTTAAATGCCATCAAGTCAGTTGCAACTCAAAGTTGCCAAGGAGTGGCCAGCAGGTTTGAATTGTCAAACTTGTGGTTAACAGTCCAGTGCTTATCCTACATTATCCAACCAGGACACCAGTATATAAATACATTGTCCTGGTGTGGCACTGCAGGCTAAATACTGAAATGCTAACTGCAGGAGCAACTGTTCAAACCCACCAGCCACTTCTTGGAAATCCTATACTGGCTTGCTATGAGTCAGAACCAACTTAACAAAAACAACAACATATATTATACAATCCCATTGACACCGAGTCAATTTTGACTCACAGCAACCCTGTATAGAGTTACTGAGACTGTAAATCCTTCTAAGAGCAGTAAGCTGGTAGATTTGAACCACTGCTGCTAGCGAGCTGAACTCTAATTCACAATGAATCAAATGCAGCCTTCCCCAGAATCATTTTTTGATTAGTCCATTGTGATATATAGGGTTTTCATTAGCTGATGTTTAGAAGGAGATTGTTGCTTTTATTAAGTGTCGTTGAGTCTGTTCAGACCCATAGCGACTCTGTATAGGATTTCTAAGAAGAGGCTGGTGATTTTTAACCACTGACCTTGCGGTTCAAACTGCCCTTGCAATTGAGTGATTCCTAGCATGTCTTAGTCTAGAAACTCTGATGACACATGCTCAGCGTCATAGTAACAGGCAAGGGGTGGCTGCACCAGGAGGCACATTGCCTAGAAAGCTTGAGTCTGTCAGCCACATGGAAGGTCACCACTGCCTACACACACACACACACACACACACACACACACACACACGTCTATATTACATGTAGGTTACACACACACACACACAGGTTGTACCCAAAGCATAATTTGTTGTTGCAGTTGTTATTGTTAAGTACCGTCGAGTAGGTTCCAACTCAAAGTGATCCTGTATAGTGTTTCCAAGGAACAGCTGGTCGCTTTGAACCACCAACCTTGCAAGCTAGTAGTCCAGTGTTTAATTTTTTTTTAATAAATAAATTTATCAAAACATTTCCATGTTCTTACTAGGCCACAAATAAAATCTCAATAAATTTTAAAATGTCAAAATTTAAGAGGCTATATTAAACCTTAATGTGGTAAATTAAAACTTAACAAATACATGGCAAAAAATAAAAAAGTAAATACAGCACATAACTACCCATTTGAAGCAGTCAGACCGTTTTCTAACTAACTCTTGGGTTGAACAGAATTTCAAAACTGAATTTAAGAACTGTTTAAAATTGAACAACAACTGAAACACTATATATCTAATTACAGAATGTAGCAATAACCCTAGGGAAATTTACAACTTTAAATGCTTCTATTAGAAAACATGAAAGATTGGAAATAAATGAACTAATAAACATTCAATTCAGGAAGCTGCAGAAGAACAACAAAAGCAACCATAATAAAACTAAAGAAAGTAAAAAGAAAGAATGAAGAAAGATAAAAGCAGAAATCAATGAAATAGAAAACACAAGAAAAATAGGAGACTGCAGCAATAAAACTAAAACCTAGCTCTGAAAAGAGCAAGAAAAGAAACAAACTCGGGCAAAAACCCATCAAGGAATAAAACGAGCACAAATAACGACTTTTAAGAATGATAAAGGGGGTATAGCTACAAACGGGGATGAATACTAGGCTCTATGTAAATTTACATCAATAAATCTGGGAACCCAGATTAAGTAGATTATTAGGAATGATATTTAATTTGCCAAAGTCAGCTCAATAAGAGTTTAGAAGAAAATTTAAAAATTAATGAAAATTAGTAAAGTAACCCCCAAAATCACCATAGCGAGACAATTTTACAGATGAATTCCACCAACATTGAATATTGTTATAACAGATCATCTGTCCTTTATTTTGACACTTTAAGAACATTGGGAAAGACTGAAAGATTTCCAAATCATTCTCAAAGCATAAAACGGATGCTACACCAAAACAAACTATTTCACCAGAAATAAAAATCCTTAAAACAACAGACCATTGTAATATATAAACACAGAAGCCAAAAAGTACAGCCAAAGATCAGAAAACCTAACCTGTCAAAACCAAGTTATTCTATGATAGCTCATGATTATAATTTCTGAAATTAATAAGATTTATGAATTATAGGAGAAGTCTTATATGATGATCTCATTGGACAAGAAAAAAAGGGGGAGTTAAATCAAGCATTTACCCAAATTTCTAAGAAAAATTCTCAGCAAGGTAGAAATAGGAGATTTCATTTCATCTGATTAAGGGTATTAAGCTGAAAGAAATCTACTACAAATATTGTACTTAGGAATGAAACATTATAGGAATTCTAATGAAAATAAATGATTTGAAAGAACTGTTGATTAGCGTGGCTATTACTCTGAATAAATGCATCAAGTAAAGGCGGACCAGGAAAACTGCTGAAAGGAGCTAAAATTATAAATAAAGATGCAAAGGGTCATTATCTGAGTGTGTTATAATTCTTTAAATAAAAAAAATCTTCTAAAATATACTTTTGAAATTAATAAGCAAATTATTGAGATGATCAATTACAAACCAAAAATAATAGCTCTCCTAAACACCTATGAGAATTTACAATGGAAAAGGTTCAATAATAATGATTCTAATTAGCATAAAATATGCAGTTACAAATATAATAAAAATTTTACAAGTTTATTGAAGTGCATTTTTAAATACTTAAATAAAGAAAAGATGTATATACTGTTCTTTGCCTGTGAGACTATGTATTAGTCTATTATTTCAATTTTGTTGTGTTAAGTGGTGTTGAGTCAATTCTGACTCACATTGACCCTATATAGGGTTTCCAAGGAGTGACTGGTAGATTTGAAGAGCTAACTTTGCAGATAGAAGTCCAGTGCGTATCCTACAGCACTATACCAGGACTCCTTGAAACAGTGTAAAGAGAGCTGGTAAGGAAACAATAAACAGCTTGTAAAATGTATCTGGAGAAGCAAAGGCGAGATAATTTGCACACAAACACACAAATTCTGATGTAAAGGAGAGGGAAATACAGCTTAGGGTATTTGCCATCCCACAAGTTAGTGAATGAAGTGTGGCTCATAGCGACCCTATCTGATAGAGAACTACCCTATAGTGTTGTTTCCCTAAAGATTACAGTCTTAGAAGCCCTACAGGGCAGGTCTAGCTGTCCTACAGGGTCACTATAAGTTAAGGTCACCTCTCCAGCACCAGGTTTGGTTTGGTTTTGGAATCTTTACAGGAGAAGGTGACCAGGTGTTTTTTCTCAAAGAATAGCTGAGCGGTTCAGACAACCAACCTTTTTGCTAAACAGCCAATTCCATTAGGCTTAGTCCTTTTTTTCAGCAGTCCCTACTACTCTGGAATTAACATCTTACTTGTCATTTATACTGTATTTTTCCCATCAATAACTTAATGAAGTTTATGGTATCCGTCAGCTTTTATTTTGAAAATAGTATACATATTACTATATATAATAAGTTATAGCAATGTTTGGATAACACAAATAATGACTATACATGTGGATCTCAAGAGATGGAATACACAGAAACCTAATTAACTACATTTGGTTCTGTGGGATAATACTGGACTGCTAACCACAGGTCAATGGTTCAAATACTTGGAAACCCAATACAGAGTACCTATGAGTCAGAACCAACTCAACAGCACTTGACAACAACAGTAACTGTGGGAAGAGATGATGGTGAAACTCAGTATCATCAGCCAAAACAAGGCCAGGGCTAACTGTGAAGTCAGAGAACATCATTTGCTCATATCCAAGTCCACCAGAGCCAAAACACAACTTTGAATATATTTCACCTAAATTTGGGGATTGCGTATGGCACTGTAGGATAAGCTCTGGACCATAAGGTCAATTTGAACTGCAAGGTAGGTGGTTCAAACTCACTAGCCGCTCCTCAGAAACCCTATGCAGGGTTGTCACAAATCACAACTGACTCAACGGCACTTAACAAGAACGTAACACCTGAATTTAGAAACCATCTCAAGAACAGATTTGACAGATTGAACATTAGTGATCAAAGACCAGAGGAATTGTGGGTTGACATCAAGAACATCATAAAGAAAGCAAAAGCTCATTAAAAAGACAGGGGAAAAAAAAAAAAGATCAAAGTGGACTGTCATAAGAGATTCTGAAAGTTGCTCTTAGGAGAGTAGTAGCTAAAGTGAATGAAAGATAATGATGAAGGTAAGGAGCTGAACAGAAGAGTCTGAAGTATGGTTTAAGAAGACAAAATAAAGTATTACGATGAAATCTGCAAAGACCTAAAAAACCAAAAGGAAACAACACATTCAGCACTTCTGAAGCTGAAATACATGAAGAAAAAAATCAAGCACCGACTTGTAATATATGGGCAAAATAAGCATAAATCTACAAAAATGTTTGTTATTGTTAAGTGCCATCACGTTGGTTTATACCGACCCTGTATAGGGTTTCCAAGAAGCAAGTCATGTGTTTGAACTGCTGACCTTGTGCTTAGCAGTCCAGTGTTTATCTGAAGTCATCAAAAAGGAAACAGAATCTATAAAGATCGATATCCTATGTATCTGTGATCTTCAATAGAAAGGTATTGGCCATTTTCAACTGGACATCATATGATTTATTATGCTGGGAATGTCAAATTGAAGAGCTGTGGTGTTGCGTTCTTCATTAAAAAGAACATTTCATGATCTATGATAAGCACTGGACTGCTAACCACAAAGTCAGTGGTTCAAACCCATCAGCCCCTCCTCGGAAACGCCATACAGAGACGCTATATATAAAAGCCACCAAGTGGCAACCCACTTGGTGGCTCTTAACAACAACAACAATAATCTTGAAATGAAATGCTGTCTGTGTTAGGATAATATCTATATGCTACAAGGAAGGCCATTTAATACAACTATTATTCAAATGTATGCACCAAGCACCAAAACCAGTGATAAAGAAATTGAATAATTACATAATTATGTTAATGACATCAACATCTTCAGTCTGAAATTGATCAAGCATGCAATCAAGATGCATTGATAATTACTGGCAATTGGAATGTGAAAGTTGGAAACCAAGAGGAAGAATCAATGGTTGGAAATAAGACCTTGGTATTACAAATGATGGTGCGGATCCTACTACAGAATTTTGCAAGACCAACAACTTCTACATTGCAAATACATTTTATTTCCACCAACATGAATAGCAAGTATACATGTCAACCTTGCCAGATGGAATATACAGGAATTAAATTGACTACATTTATGGGAAACAAGAATACAGAAACTTAATATCATCATCAGCCAAGCTAAGGCAAGGGACCAGCTGCGGAACAGACCATCAATTGCTCATATGCAAGTTTAAGGCAACTATTAGTTTGATCTGACTAGACGACACGTAACAATAACAACAACAGAATGAAATTCAAGAAGCATCATGGCAGACTGTCCTGCATCCAGTGATCCTCAGTCTTCAAATGACAACGCAGTTCAAGCCTTGCATGATCATCAGAGAATTCTGCATGCCATGCTGCAATCTGTAGTCTTACGTGGAAAAGGGACTCCTTAATAGCCCTTAGTAAAGGATTAAAGGTATTCAATATAGATATTATTAACACAGTTTCCCCCACTATGTTTATTTCTAACAACTCCTGGACAAAAGAAGCTGGATTCAGGTTGGTTGGTAGTCCCTGCCCACTGCCCTTTCCTCACCCCAGTGAGCCAGGCTGCCCACTGCTCATGACTTGACAGAGTTATCTTCTTCCAATGCTGGGTTGGCCTTAGCAATGCTATTGGTCCATAAAGATCTACAATTCTGGTGGTAGAACTGCATGTTAATGACTGGCTAATAATGGGGTTTACAAACACAAAGAAAGGTTTCAAGAACCTCAGTTAATTTACTGGGTATATAACATGCCCAGTCCAGGTGCTGGATTTGGGGAATGAAAAAGTAGAGCAGGCAGCTTCTGCCTTTCCATCCATGGATCTAGGAGCAGACAAGCAAGAAAGGTAAAAATCCAGCAAAGTATGACACTTAGAGTAATGAAAGACTATGGGAAGTAGAGCATGGGTGTGGGACTGTAGGACAAGCACTGGACTGCTAACCACAAGGTTGGTGATTCAATGCACCAGCTGCTCCTCGGAAACCCTAGTCAGGGTCCCTGTGAGTCAGAACTGACATGATGGCACTTAACAACAACAACATAGGAAGTGTTTTAAGTGAAGTTTAGAAAACATAAACATCATCTGAATTGCTTCAAATTTGAACTTAGACCTTTCAGTTAGAGTTCTACATCCCCAATGCAAATATTTCACGCAAATTTCAAGAAGTAGTTCACAGTGCCTTGTGTAATTCTCAAACTTAAGGCAATGATCCAAGATTGGTTAAGGTGACCTTTCCTTCAACAAAATGCAAACTCATCTGAGCCACTTCCCTGCCTGCTAGAAAAGGCCGTGCTTTGAAGCTCGACTTGCCATATGACAAGAAGTCCAAAATGTCAAGGAGCCATTGACTTCCATGTTTGTGCCAATGCATTATAAATATGGTTTCTTGTAGTGTTGGGCCTGGGCTCAGCCCCAAGGTGCCAGATGGTACCGAGTACACAAGAATAAAGCCATCTGCAGAACAACTACTTCTAGGGCCGTTACAATTTGTACTGATTATAAACCTCTATTAGAATGTCTTTAGGACTCTTATCTATGGATTACACTATTACAGCGCTGGGTTTAAGATTATACTTTCAGTTACAAGAATCGGAGAAACAATCTGAATCAGTATTCCCAATAACACCACGAATTCAGGTCCTAATTTACAATGTGCCACATTCATTGGAAAGACATACACTAGGAAACAATGGAGACCCACTTTCTAAAGCTAATCCAATAATACAAGGAGCTACATGAGATTGGCCTTGTTTTAGAAATAAACATGAAAGAATAAAATGTTGGAACAATTAAATACTGGATTTGATTGATTATGAGACTCTTGTAAATTAGGGGGGGGAAAGCTGTCTATTTGACTCCAGACTCATCCATGTGTAATATTTGCATGGGCACTGCCTGTATAGACAAGAACTCTGTATTGTTTATTTGATTCAGGCTGTAAGCAAGTGTAATACTTTATAAGAAGATATTCCATAGTTGATGAAATTCTTTTCTGAATCAATTCTGGCCGCAGTAGGTTGATACATTATTTTCTCACAGTGCTCAAAGCGTTAAGGTACTCATAAAATGAGTTAATGATCCATTTAAAAAATGCCCTGTATAGGAAAAATCACTTTTCTATTCCAGGAAGCTGACATTACATTATCTTTACCATTATAATGTGATAGCATCTAAGAACTATTTACATGGAAGCACTAGGTAGCCTAGAAGTTAATGATAGCCAACAATTTATTTGTTATTGGGAATAGAATAAAATAAAATATGAAAAGTATTTTATGTAACCTATGAAAACACTCTCTAGTGGAATGGTCAAGGCACCATACTGACATCATAGGTCTATAGCATGTGAGCAAGCTTCCAGTTTGTAGTTGACTGTTTCTGAAACTGGTCTAAAGAAATCTTAAGGCTTCACATGAACGTTTTTAGGGCTTTTGTATCAAAGCGATTGAAGAAACTGAGGACACAAACCTTGTCTGAACTGTCTCTATCACATTCCACAATGCTGTATCAGTCTAAAAGGAACGTGGACAGGATCAAGGATGCCATTTGTGGTTTGAAAGAAGAGAACACCCGAGAAGAACATTCTAGCTTCCACTAGTATAACTCAATCATATGATTCTTAGCTTAATCAAATATTTCATAATGAAAACTTTCCAGAGATGGTTCTTCTATGCCTATACTTTCTACCTTTTAAACAGTTAGAACTATCAGTTTCTAGCAAAGGGACTATGTTGTTGCTCTTATTACTAGGAGCCATCGAGTTGGTTCTGACTCATAGCAAACCTAAGTACAACACAGCAAATCACTGCCTGTTTCCATGCCATCCTCACAACCACTGTGTCCATTGTTGAAGCCACACAACAGTGAGTAAGCACTCAGTTACTAGCTGAATGTTCAGTGGTTTGAACCCACGGGCTTTATCCAAAGGACAAAGGTCCAATCTACTTCAATGAAGACTGTTACTGCTATCTAGTCAATCCTGACTCCTAGTGACTCTTGATAGGAATTCCCAGGAACAATTAGTGGATTTGAACCACCAACCTTCTGGTTAGCAGTCCTGATCCTCCAGTGCCACACCAGACTTTGGAAATCTTATGAAGCAATTCTTCTCTGTCCTACCAGGTCACAACCAATTCCCTTGCACTGTGTCTGGTTTAAAGGGACGATATTGTTAAGTGCGGGAGTCCTGGTATGGTACTGCAAAACAATGCACTGGACTGAAAGGTCACTTTGACCCACAAGGTCAGTGATTCAAACTCATCAGCTGCTCCTCAAAAACAACAGACAAAGTCCCTATGAGTTGGAACCAACTCAATGACACTTAACAACAACAAGACCTGCGTTCAAACTGAGCCCAATACCTACCACTCGTTTGCTGGCTTGCGTGTTGCTCTGATATTGGGAGCTAGGCTACAGATATTTTAAATATCAGGAGGGTCACCCACAGTGGACAAGTTTCAGCAGAACTTCCAGACTAATACAAACTGGGAATAATGAGAGGCGGACCACTTCAGCAAGGTTAGCTACTGAAAAGCTCATGAATAGCAATGAAAAGTCAGATGTAGTACCAGAAGATGAGTCTCTCAGATTGGAAGGCATTCAAAATAAGACTGGGCAAGAACTTCCTACGTGAAATGTTTACTGATGAAGATCAACTACTATAGCCTTCATTACAGATTGCCCCTCAATGTAAAGAAAATGAAAATTCTCACAACTGGACCAATAAAGAACATCATAATAAATGGAGAAATGAAGTTGTCAAAAACTTCAATCTGTTAGAGCCTCAATCAATGGTCATGGAAGCAGGAGTCAAGAAATCAAACAACATATTGCATTAGGCAAGTCTTCTGCAAAAGACCTCTTTAAGATGATGTACGATGGAATGAATGTAAAACTGAAGTTCTCTCATGTAAACTATCATATAATTCACAATAAAACATTAAAAAAAAAAAAAAAGTAAAGTTTGGCAACTAGGACATATTGAACAAAAATTACTTCCCTCCCCACAAAATAACCAAATAGAACTAATCACCCCCTTCCTGTACACACACACCCACCCCCCGACACACACACACACAAGACCTCTTTAAAATGTGTTCAAGAGCAAAGATGTCAGTTGGAAGATGGAGGTATGCCTGACCCGAGTTAAGGCATTTTCAATAGAGTTTTATGCATGTGAAAGTCGGACAATGAATAAGGAAGACTGGAAGAATCTATGCATTTGAATTACAGTGTTGGCAAAGAATACTGAAAGTGCCATGGACTGCCAGAAGAATAAACAAATCTTTGAAATATAACCAGAATGTTCCTTAGAAGCAAGAATGGCAAGACTTCATCTCTTGTACTTTGGACATGTCATCAGGAGAGACCAGTCCCTGAAGAAGGACATCGTGTTTGGTAAAGTGGAGGGTCAGCAACAAAAGAAGGCCCCATGAGATGGACTGGCATGGTGGCGCAACAATGTGTTCAAACAAAGCAATTGTTCGGGGGTGTGGAGCCAGGCAGTGTTTCATTCTGCTGTGCACAGGATCACTAGAGGTGTTACCTAACAACAACACACCCAATACCATACTAAGTTCAAAATGTTACTGACTTTTTAAATGTTGTTGTTGTTAGGTGTTATCTAGTTGATTGTGATTCATAGCATTCATATGCACAACAGATGGAAACACTGCTCAGTCCTGGGCCAACCTCACAAGTGTTGTTATGCTTGAGCCCATTGGTGCTGCTACTGTGCTGATCCATTTCCTTGGGTGTCTTCTTCCCCCCCACCCCCCCGCCTCTGACCCTCCACTTCCCGAGCATAATGTCCTTCTCCAGGACTGGCCCCTCTTCATAGTAAGTCCATAGTATGAAGTCGCGCCATTCTGGCTTCTAAGGAACAGTCTAGCTGTACATCTTCCAAAACAGATTTCTTTGTTCTGGAAGTCCATGGTACTTTAATATTCTTCTACAACACCATAACTCAAATGTGTCAATTCTTCTACAGTCCTCCTTAATCATTGTCCAACTTTCACATGCATATGAGGCTACTGAAAATACCATGACTGGTCACATACGATGCTTTTCCAAGCGGGACATGACAAAAGAATAAAACCGGCCTGGGGTCTCTCATGGTTGACCTTTGCTGCTTCATCATAGAGTCTGAGGTGCCTTATTCGGTGGTCATTACAGTTTGCTGGAGGCACCTGTATTTTTATAAACACTTGTCAGGAAAAAAAAAAAAAAATCATATAAATAACTCAAGGTGGAGTCTCCTCTAGGTTAGAGATCACTGTGTGATGAGAATGCTGTGTGTATCAGTGCTCTGCTCCTCTTTCCCTGTGAGTGCCTCGTATTCACTAGGAAACCACTATTTTCATAAAGGAACAAAATTCTGGGAATACTCTGAGAAAAGGAAGGAGGGAGGAATAATGAACGGTAAATTCTAACATCCGTGTCATGTTCTATCTGTGTAAGTTTATGATTCTTCTTGTCTCTCAAAGAAGGGGTAGAAGGGCAAATGGTCTTTATTTGTGAGATTTCCTTTGTTTGCTATACAATGTCTTGGTGCAACCAGATATTTCTTCACAAACAGTTACATAAATAATATACATTCCCCCCATTCCATAAATACATTATCTGTGTTCCAATAATTTAATCTTTAAAGATCTGTTTTTAAAGAATCAATATCAAAGCTGATATCTATGAGTACAGTGTATTGGATTCACGTGTGTCAGATACCTTACTTTCGAAGGTCTTTTGATGCAGGGTTGGTTCCTGTACTGCAGCCAATCTTTCGGTGGCAGTGATGGTTATCTGACAATGTGGAAATCAGGAGGTATCTAAACCCGCCAGGTATCATTAACCAAAGGCCAAATTATAGTGTCAAGGCCAATTTGGTTCCATTTTATTTATGTAGAACAGTGACACCTAGTGGCAGGGATAGCGAATCACAAAAGAGAATTCTTTAGTGGCACCTCCCACTTCTCAAGGGAGTCTTAAATTTTCACTGGGATTGAAGAAAAGAATGGACCCAAAGGGGCTTGCCTATTTTGTTGGTGCAGAATTGGTCTTAAGAAGATAGCTACTGGTTCATGGTCAAGAAGTCATCTCAATAGATCTTAGAGAAGCTATGGCAGCAAGGAAGATGCACATTAGTGTAACGCTCAAGACGGGAGTGTCTATGAGAAGAGGTTCATGTTAGCTGTCATCAGATCAGCTCCCAATCATGGTGGCCCCAGGCAGAGTGAAACAAAACTGCTGGGTGTGTCTGCATTAACTGATTTTTCAGAAGCAGATCACTAGGCCTTCCTTGTCTGCTTTAGTCTTGATGCTGTGCTGAAATCTCTTCAGCATCCTAGCAACATGCAAGTCAACAAACACTGACAGATATACAAGAGGTCCACTGACTGGGAATCAAACCTGGGTCTGGCACATGGAAGATGGAATTCTACAGAACCAACACAGAAAGTCCTGGTGTCTTAGAGAAGGAGGTCCAACTGAGGACACTGGAAGGTTATTCAAAAGTGTTGGAGTAAAAGACAAGCTGAGGAAATTCTGTCAGTGAAGGGAGAGGGGTGAAAATGAATTAAAAATATGAATCACAATCATATACATGCATTGGTTTCTAACATTAGACCATGAGTTCCTTGAGAGCTGAAACTATTATCTGTTCCTTTTGTTATAACCAGTTAAATACGTCTGACAAATGGCAGGCACACAGTAAATGTTGAACGAAAGAGAAAGAAATAGAATGAATCAGACCAGATAAGTATTTCTGGGAAGACTGCATAAGATAAGAAGCCTGCCACATACTTCCACGGAAGCTAAGACAGCTTTTAGAAAACTTAATCTAGTTAAGTAATAGTAATATTAATTTAAGTCCACTGAGTATTTAGGATGCAGTAACCCACCATTAATATTCCCACTAAGCATCTGGAAAACTCAGAGCACATTTTTATGGCTCTGAGCTAAAGTGTTAGGGTTTAAACCCTGGCAAACTGGCTCCAAAGGAGCTCTGGTAGCGTAGTGGTCATGAATCAGGCTGCGAACCTTAAGGTCAGCAGTTGGAAACTATCAGCCGCTCCTCGGGAGAAAGATGAGGTCTTCTGCTCCCATAAAGCTTTATAGCCTCGGAAACCCTGTACAGGGTCTCTATGGGTTGGAACCGACTTGGCGGTACTTAACAACAACAACAAATTGGCTCCTAAGTCCCCATTCTTAAGCATCATACTCCATTGTCTGTCTTCAATAAAAGCTGTCATTTTAGTTCCAAAACTAATTGGCCACAGAACCTTTCTAAAGAGTGAGACCTGTTAATGCATCGAAATATGATTTCCAGGTGTTTCTTGAATGATCCTTTTACATTACATCAGTGTTCAATAGACTATCCTGGCCAGAGTCTTCACAATACCATTTTAGAGAGATGGAGGTGGGCACCGAGACGAGACCCCCCACTACACTAAAGACACTTCTTGGGGTTTTTTTTAATGTAAGTCTGATATATATTTGGCATGAGGTGGACTCTCTCTTCCTCTACTCTTCCCCAAGTCTTTTTAAGACCAAGATTACATCATTTCTTAGGAGTTCCTAGGCAATGTTTGGAAAGTGATCCTCAATACTTTTTCACACATTCCTTACTTAGCATAGACTCTGTCTTCTATGGTACATATTCAACCCAGGCTTACCTCCCTAGTGTCTTCATCAATCAGAATAAAAAGCAAGCAAGCTATGGCATATATTCACATTTTAGTTCGTGTTTATTTCCTCTGAATATGAACAAACTAGGGAGCAGGCCATAGTGAGATGTCTGGCTTAACAACAGTCTGCATTGGAAACTTCTCAGCTGGCCCTAGAGCCCAAAATACAGTCAGCTAATATAACACGGACTTCTAGGAAAACAATTAAATTAGTTTTATAAGAAATATAAACCAAGGGCTCCTTACAAGCAAAGAAGGTGAGACGCTGGCTTGCTTACTTTGGATACATCATCAGTAAAGACCAATCACTAGAAAAAAACATCATGTTTGGTAAAATAGAAGGTCACTGAAATTGGGAAATCCTCAGTAAGATGAAATGACACAATGGCTACCAGAACGAATCCAAGCCTACCAATGAACATGAAGGTGGCCCAGTACTGTGACAAAGAAGGTGGGCATGAGCCAGAGCAGATGCAACAGCAGTTAACACTACCACCAACAGAGCTGAGAACGAAATTCAGGTATCACCTAAGCTCCATCAGAAATCATCCATGAAATCACAACTTAAAATGAACCATGACTGACACCGATCCATTCCGGCCTGAGAAGATCTGGGAGTAAGAGAGGCCCCAGGAATGGAGATGAGCACAGATTCACCTGACAGCTCCTTAACTCCTTTGTTGATTATTCCATCCCGTTTTACTGATGAAGAACAGCTCCCAGATACATTTTTGAGACACCTGGAGACCAGATCAATAGTCTTCAAGTCATCTTAACTAGAAACTGTGGAGGCATCTTTTAATCAGAATTCTTGCTACCTTGGGTTTTCTGTTCCTCATTTCCTTTATTCAAGAATTATGCAAGGTTATATTCTAGGTCTATTGTAATTTAGCATTTATAGCCCATGTGCCTTTGGGACTAGATTACCTCACTGCGTGATATTGTTTTTCATTTCTCTGCTGACAAACACACCATTTCAACTGTCATTTAAAGCAGCCAGTTCAAGCTCTACAGTTATTTCAGCTTCCTATCGTCAAACAGGTGGATTTATAAATGTGTTACATGAAAGAAATGTGCCCCTAAATAGCAGAAGTGGTGGCTTTATTTATTTATAATTATTTGTTAGATTTGTAAAAATGTTCCTGTTGCTTAGAATGCCTCTGGCTAAATACAAATTAAACCACTTTTGAATGTAGTAAAAACAGCAGTGGCATCATTTTAATTACCCATTGGGGGACGTCAGCTAGCAAAGATGTATTTCTTTCTTTCTTTCCTTGTTTAACGTGGTTGCCTGCTTACAGATATGAATTCCTGTCTAAATGTCAGGAAGTCGGTGGCATTGGCATCCTGAGCATCTACTACTTTTTCTTTCTTTCTTTCTTTCTTTTTGGTAATTCAGGTATTCGCTTGGATTTTGTAATTCAGATATCTGGCATAGTGGGTTACATGTTGGACTGTCAACCATGGGTTGGCAGTTCGAGTCCACCAGATGCTCTGTGAGAGAAAAATAATGGTTTTCTATTTTCATAGAGATTTACAGCCTCAGAAACTCTATATAGGGTCACTATAAGACAGAACTGACACGATGGTACACAACAGCACAACCACAACAATCTGGACTGAGGTCTAAAGGAAGACGGAAAGAGGAGTGGACACTTATTTTCCTGTATTTCTGGCTCCCTCGCATCCATTTTTCTCATGCTGACTAAAACCCTAATTTTGTGTGTAGGGTGGGGGAAGCTTATCCTGCTCCATTTTGTAGGATTAGTAGTAGGACAATTCAAGATGGTGAAGTCCTGGTATGGCGCTGTGGGATGAAGCGCTGGACTGCAAGGTCAGCTTGAACAACAAGGTCGGCAGTTCAAACTCACCAGCCACTCCTTGGAAACCCTATACAGGGTCACTATGAATCAGAATTGACTCTACGGCACTTAATAACAACAACAACATCTCCTACCTGTGAGTTGGAATCAATCTGATGACAATGGATTGTTGTGTGTGTTTGGTTGGTTGGTGTTTTGTTTTTGTTTTTTTCATCTCTCACTATAGAAACAGGCAAGATCAGCTCTTTCCTCTTCCCAATCTGAATATCCCCATGGTTTTTACTGCCTAACCATCTAGAATGCCCTTGATTTCTGTACATTTTCAAGTGTGGTATTCTAGTCTTCTTTTTTACTCTTTGGTTCCCTTGACATATTCTCATTAAGCTCTCTTCAGCTTAAAGGAGACAGCATCAATTTTTGTTGCTTTCAATGAAGACGCCTGACTTCAGTGGAGGACTAAACACAAACAAGGCAAAGATGGTTCAATGAAAAATTCTCACTTTCTATGCAGGAGAGCCGGGTCAATGAGCCTCATGCATAGCCACCCCCAACCATCAACGGAAGCGTCCCTGTTGCTATGACACTGAACAGGTTTCAGCAGAACTTACAGAAAGGCCCACTGATCTACTTCAGAAAAACAAAATCAGCCAGTAAAAACCCAAATGGTTGAACCCGCAACTGCTCATGAGCTGATGGAGGCCAAGCAGTACATGAGGTCTTTATGAGGCAGTTCACAGCAACAACAAAGCCAAGACATGTGTGGAGTGCTCCAGGTGATAAGGGAGAACATGCAGCAATGTTTCATATCCAAGTTGTGGCAAGTGATGAAACCATACTCTTCTTCAAGAAGACAGAGTGCAGAGAATACAAAGCAAAGTCTTAGCCTCATGCAGACCTGGTTTTCCCTTCTGGCTCTGCCACTTAACTGTATATGAATAAGTCCCTTATCCTTTCTATATCTCACCTTCCTCATCTGCCAAATGAAGTCACTGGTCACTACATGAGAAAACGCATGTACTGCGTTTCTTTCAGTAGAGGTCCATGGAACAGTGCCCAATAAATGTTAGCCAACATTTTTTTTCATCATCTGCCAACTGAGTAATAATAATGTCCACATTCACTCACAGAGTTATTTTCAGGATGAAAATGTGTGAGACAATACTTTGAAAGATATAAAGAGACTTACCAATAGGAAGACAGAAAAAAAAAAGAGAGAGAGTTGCCCTCTGGCTCTTGTGGTGAGATAATGAATGGTGCCTGGTGAGTTACTTGGTAGAGGATTTTATCAAGTAGTTGAGACTTCTGATGTTCACATAAAGATGGGGGTCAGAAAGCTTCACTGGACGCTAAGAGACATATTTTCCTAAAGCCTCTCTTTTTAAAATTAATTAACAATAATGTATTTTAAATATTCAAATGTACATAGAATAACGTAATGAAAACCAACATAGCCATTGTTCAGCTTAAGATATAAAATTTTGCTAACAGAAATTAAACGTTTGGCCTACACATGTTTTTTCTCAGTCCTAATTCCTCTATATATGTACACATCCCTAACTTACAGGTAACATTCATATAAATAATACTGTTTCACAGATTTTAAAATTATAACATAAATCACAGCCTATTGCATAGATTCTTATGCAAATCCCCCCCAACATGTTATTTTTGAGATGCAACCATGGTGATCTATAGTCTTCCTCAGGACTGACTATATATCATAACTCTTCACATACCCGCCTAGAGTGGACAGTTAGCTCACTTCCAATCCAACATTCCCTCATGCATCTCCTTTGTGCCTCAATATATCTCCATTTTCTAAGCCAGTTCTCAACTTGAGCATCCATCAGACCACTTGAAGGGCTTTCTATAACAAAAATTGCTAGGCCCCATGCCCAGAGATTCTGATTCAGTAAGTCTGAGGTGAGACACAAGAACTTGCATTTTTAACAAGGTGTCAATTGATGCTGGTGTTTCTATCCAGGGAACACACTTTGACAACAATGCTCTAACGTATATTCACGAGGTGAAGTTCTGAGTCATAGAGTATACATGCCATCCATTTTGCTACATTGCCCTTGACTTAATTCTGCCTCATGATGTGACCCCAACTGCATCAGAGTAGAACTGTGCACCACAGGGCTTTCAGTAGCTGACGGTTTTAGAATTATATTGGCAGGTCTTTCTTCTCAGGTTCTGAGAGAATTCAAATGTCCAAACTTGGTTAGTAGCCAAGTGCATTTAACTATCTGAACCACCCAGGACAAGATATTGCCAAATCACATTCTAAAGCTGTTGAATTGTCAATACATGGAGTTCCCATTCTCCAAATTTTCAGCAAATTGTTCAGAGTCACCAGGCAGTAACCCTTTCATATCTTATTAGTTTCATCAGACCCAACACACAGCACGCATGCTCTACAAAGTTTGTTATGAATGGGAAAATAGTTGGCCAACTCTCTGAGCTCACCCCACAATGCCTCACAATGGGGCAGGAAAAGATCTAGGTCTGTGATACAAGAATTAAAACTCTTGTGTGAATGGAACATACTTGGTGTCTCTTGTTAAGTGATGTTGAGTCAGTTCCAACTCATGGTGGTAGTGTGCCGTGGAGTCAGTTCTGACTCATAGCGACCCTCCAGTAAATTTTTACTGGAGAAGAAAGCCTCATCTTTCTCCCATGGAACAGGTGGTAGTTTCGAACCGCTGACCTTGAGGTTAGCAGCCTAACTCATAACCACTACACTACCAGCGTTCTTTTTCCAACGCATATCGGATCCTGTATAGGTTTTCAGCGTGGGTTTGAAACGCTGGCCTTCCGGTTAGCTGTCCAGTGTTTTTGATCTCCTTGGATAGTCAGTTCTGCTTTTGCTTTCAAGAACCCTCTGTCCGAAACAAAAGATGGGGCACATACTGGCTGATTCCCACCTGTGCTCGGAGTTCATATTAAATGAACACTCGGGCTGTCTGTCATTGGTGGAACTGGAGGAAACACACATATGCTGAGCTTCCACTGTGTTCCACAAATATGAACTCATTTAATTTTCACAAAATTTGTACGGCAGGCATCATTATTTCCTATCCAAATATAAACACCACCAGCAGCGTGCACCGTTAACAGTTATGGGCGGTCATGGATTGAATTGTGTCCCCCTAAAATATGTGTCAACTTGACTAGACCCTGATTCTCATTGGTTGGGCAGTGATGTAAGAATGTAATTTGGCAGTAGTAATGAGCACACATGATGAGATCTCATCTGATAAACCATGAAACTGTAAAACGATAATGAGCGGAAAGGTTGGTTGTTAAGTACCGTAGAGTCGGTTCCATCTCATAGTGACCCTGAACCGGGTTTCCGAGGCTGTAAATCTTTACAGGAACAGAAAGCTTCATCCTTCTCCTCGGAACAGCTGGTAGTTTTGAACTGCCGACCTTGAGGTTAGCAGCCCGATTCGTAACCAGTACGCTACCAGAGCTCCTTGAGAATGAAACCTCCGTAATCGTGTCACAGCCCTGATATGTTGTACACGGAGTTTCCTGGGATGTGGCTTAGAACACTTTTTACCTTACAAGAGAGACAAGGGGAGAGAAGAGAGCAGAGATGGAGGTACCCACTACCACTCAAATAAGAAGAGCCAGGTGGTGGGGTGCATGCTTTGAACACAGTTCCTGGTACTGAGAACCTCCTAGATAGAGAGGAATTTGCTGTCACGCCACAGGGAGATCGTCAAGGAACACCAGGTCTACAGATGCTGAAAGGAGACAAGGCCTTTTCTCCCAAACTGTAAGCCACCACAGAGAAAGCCTTCCCCTGGAGCTCATGCCATGACTGTGACTTCAAGCCTCCTAAACTGTGACAGAATACATTACTGTTTGTTAAAGCCGTTCACTTGCGCTATTTCGGTTATAGCAGCAAGAGAGAACTCAGACAATGGCTTAGTGGATGGAAAGCAAGCACGGCTATAAACTCCTCCACGACATGGATCTGCAAAGCGGCCGCAGCAATGGGCTCAAGCGTGGCAACAATTGTGAGGTTAGCCCAGGACCAGGCAGTGTTTCATCCTGTTGTGCATAGGGTACCGACTTAATGGCACCTAACAACACGACCACCATAAGCTCCTCATTTAGATCTACTCATTTGATTCGGACCAAAAAGCATAGTATATGCACAATCCTTGCCAATTAATGGGCAAAGCAAAGTTTAGAGAAATCATATAATGAGTCAAGTTACATCGCCAGTAAAGGAAACCCAGATCTGAATTTCTCCAAGCTTGACATTTATTCCTTTTGAAAGTGGTCAGTATCAAGTCACTTCACTTTTTCATGGGCAAAATGAAATCCCTTCTTTGGGGGATGAAACCGCAATGTTGTTTCTACCAATTCAACCAAACTTTGTCTCAAGGACCCTAAACTATTAAGAGGAAACCACAGAGAATTATTAGAACAACCTATTTTTCTCTCCCAGAGAAACTAGCTATGTTCAGTGGACCAACACTTCACCCGGAAAGCTGTTACGGAGGGTTGAAAATAAACATGAAATTTAATTTGAAAATATATTTACCCATACCCCTCTGTCAATCAGATGTCCATCTGGCATACACCCAGGTCTAATAGGTGTGAACTTCAGCTGAAGAGAGGCTTTCTACCTCCAGTTAAGATGACCATACACATTCAGAAGCAAGCAGCTACCTTTCTGTATCTCAGTTTTGTTGTTTTGGAAACTATTAGGAGAGTCTTGACTGCAAATCGTACTATCAGATAAGATGATCATCAAAATACATTCAGAAAAAAATTTAAATATGGATAAAGGAAGGATATTAATATCCTTTCTAAGGTAATCAGTACTTTTTGTTTGACAAAGAAATTGCCCATTGTTTATGGCTTATGCAAATAATATATGTTAATGTCACGGTTGCATAGTATATAGCTTTGCATATAAGTGTTTGTGGAAAATACATGCCAATACATTTTCAACCTCTTCTTCATATAAACACAATGCTTTCATAAATATACAACACCTTGTTCTTAAAACATTTATTATAATTTTATGCAATGCAAATAACATTAGAATAAATTATTTTTGCTAAAATGACAAAGTCAGCAAAATTACAGAGAATCTAAAGTCCCGGCCATTGTGCACTTCTCAATTACATCAAAATGAGATGACATCTTCCCTGGGAAGCATTTCCTTGGATGTTCTTAAGCACTGGGGCTGCTAGTCTTTCAGACAATTCAGAAACTGTATTCAGAACATCAGGTTTTACCTTTAGTGCTTGGAGCCTCAGAGAACAAATTTCCTTTATCATGAACTAATAACAACTTCCAGTCAACATGGGTTTTAAAAACGTGGAAACCAGCCCTAATTACTAATGAGCAGGCCATGCCAGAGTCTGTTTTTCAACATAATAATAAGCAAGACCACAGACCTGGTGGTGCAGTCGTGAAAGCACCTGGCTATTAACCACAAGGTCAGTGGTTTGAACCTACCAGCTGCGTCTCAGGAAGAAAATATGGCAATCTGCTTCTGTTAAAACTATAGACTTGAAACAGTTCTACTTTGTCTTATCGGGTAATTATGAGTCAAAATCATCTTGAAGACAATAGGTTTTGCTTAAGACTCTAATATCTTCATTCATAAATTCACACATTTTGTCAGTCAATGGATATTTATTGAGCATTTACTATGTGCCAGGTAAAATTCTATCACTGGCATAGAGCAATGAACATGACAGACAAGGCCCATGCCTTATAGCATTTACATTCTAGAGAAGAACATAGACTGCACACAAGCAAGCAAATAACGATTCTTTCATGTAGTGATGAGTGACGTATCTCATAGGTGAATTGGGTGCTGGAAGGGGAAGTAGCCTTGATGAGGAAATAGCATTGGAGGTAAGACTTCAAGAAAAACATGGAGTCAAACAGCTCAAGGTGAGGGAAAAGGTGCTCAAGACACAGTAACAGCCAAGGTCTGGAGTAGGATGAGGACCACAGAAGTCCAGGGGATTGAAGCAGAGTGAAGCAAGACAAAGGGGCATGGCATAGGATTGAAAAAGTTAAGAGAGGCCAGGTTGGTAGAGTCCCTCCCATAGGCCATAATGTAGAGTTGATTCTAAGTGCAATGGGAAGCCACTGAGTGCTTACAGAGGATATTGACACATTGTGTAGAGGATTTCAAAGTCAAAACGATGAGCCCAAATGGAAGGTCATCACAGTAGCCAGGGTGACAGACAGTGGTGGGTTGGACTAGGGTTTTGGGCAATGGACAATACAGATGTAAACAAATTGGGGATAGAATTGAGGGAAAGAAGGTATCAAGTTTCATTTATCCATTTTTTTCTATGATGACATGTCAGACAACCAGGGCATCATTTACGAGACAGAAACAAGCTTTAGGGAAATTAGAATGTTCATTTTGTGATGCTTATGATAACTTGGAGTGCAAAGGTCCAGTAGGTGGTTGGATATACAAGTAGGAACTCAAGACAATGGTCAGAGAGAGCCAGAGAGATTAATCTGAGGTGTTAAGGAGGACACTAAGTGATTCTCTTATCTACAGAGGAAAGGAACCACCAATAGAAAGCCTGAGCAAGACAGAAACTTATGCTACATTCACTTTCCAAGTTACACAAGGAATCTTCCACGCAAGGATAACGTCAGTAAAAGTCAAGATGGCGGAACAGAATGAAATGAGTACATGAAAGGGACACAATAAATGTGCACTGATCTCAGATTTACAATAGCATGGTTCTGTTTTTAGCTAAAACTGACGGAGTGTCTATTATCTGCTACCACCACCCATCCGCCAGCTAGTCATAATGTGACGGCTTACGTATCGCTGTGATGCTGCCAGCTATGTCACTGATATTTGAAATACCAGCAGGATCACCTATGGTGGACAGTTTTCAGCAGAGCTTCCCGACTAGGGAAGAAAGGCTGACAATCCACTTCAAAAAGTCAGCCAATGAAAACTGTCTGGATCACAACAGAATACTGTCTGACATCATGTTGGAAAATGAATTCCTGAGGTTGGAAGACCCTCAAAATACACATTGGCCACAACAATGGACTTGAGTATACCAACAATCTTAAACATGGTACAGGAACAGACAACATTTCATTCTGTTGTGTGTGGGGTCTACACAAGTTGGAACCTACTGAATGGTAACTGATATCACCACCACCGAGATCTGCTACAAATTGTAAAGGGTAACACTTTAGTTCTTCTACGGACACTCCTTTCCATGTTGTTGGTAAGTGCCGTCGAGTCGATTCCCACCCATAGTGACCCTGTATAGAGTTTCCGAGGAGCAGCTGGTGAGCCTGAACCACCGACCTTGCAGTTCAAACGGCTTCGCAGTCTGGCACATTAACCCAGAGCCACACCAGGACTCCCCTTTCCATGTGGAGAAGGCTATTTCCTGTAACACTCTGGCCTCTCCCCACCCTTTGCTTACTTTGCCATAACCGAAATGGAGTGGCTTTTGATTGTTACATGAAAAATCAACTGAGCAGGCTTATCCCAGCTCTGGTTTGTTGTTTTTTTCCCCTCTTGGAGACAAGCTGCCTGCAAGATGCAGGATTCTCTGCTCCTTCATGCAGTAAAGTTTTACAGTGCAGGCTCCAATGCCACAGAGTATGATGTATGTCTGGTTGGGTATTAGTGTTAGTTACCATTGAGTTCTGGTAGCGTAGTGGTTACGAATCGGGCTGCGAACCTTAAGGTCAGTGGTTCGAAACTACCAGCCGCTCCGCGGGAGAAAGATGAGGCTTTCTACTCCCGTAAGGATTTACACCCTCGGAAACCCTGTACAGGGTCGCTATGGGTCGGCTCCGACTCGAAGGCACTTAACAACAACAACAACCATTGAGTTGATTCCAATTCATGCAAGCCCATGTGTAAAGAGCAGAACTGTACCATAAGGTATCAAAGATGCGACCTTTCAGAAGCAGATCATCAAGTTTGTCTTTTAAGACACCTCTGGGTGCATTCAAACTGCCAAGCTTTCAGCTAGTCATCTGGTGCTTAACCATTTGCACCTCCCAGGTAACCAAGATGGGTAGATACTCCAAGCTAACCCTGGTACCCAGCCAACAGACCCATTTGTTTCCAATTAAGCTCTGTTCCCCCATTTACACTTTATATAAAGGTGCCTCGCTGGCCTCTGTCTGTCACTCCTTGATCTTTGTTCAGAATACCAGCAAAAAAACCAGAGGATTCTATTTATTGTCTCTCCCTGACCTCTTGAAGAACCCAACAGACATTTTCACACCAACTTTATACTGCTAATCTTATGATCTATCTTAAAGATGAGAAAACTAATGTTCAATAAGGTTAATTACTTTTTCACAAAGCTTACCAGAGCAAGGATTCTTGGAATCCATAGCTCCTGAATCCACAATTTGATTTAAATACCAGCTCTGTGGAATGCCAGCTCTGGACCTTGTGACAAGTTTCTTCATGTAGTAAACGGGAGATAATAATTTTTCAGAAGGTTATTGAGATAATGTACACAAATCTGGCATTTTTACTTTTGAAAGAAATTCCTACAAATTAGTTTTTAAACTTTAAAATTATCCACATAGAAGCAATCACAATATACTAAATGTGGCATCTGCTGGACTCCTGGTGTGGCACTGGACTGCAAACCACAAGATCGACAGTTCAAACCCACCAGCTGCTCCTCGGAAACCCTATTCGGTGTCGCTATGAATCAGAATCGACTCGAAGGCACTTAACAACAACAAGCCTCTGCAGTGATTTTTATTCTAAGAACTCCTTTTTGATCATTTACATCAAATCATTTCTTTGTTAAATAATGGAGTTTCACCAAGATAGAATCAAAAAGCTTGCTTTTGTGTGCTTATGTGTGTGATGAGCACTTTTTTTGTTTATTATATTGACAACGAACTATAAGCATAAAAGGCAGAAAACTCTTCAAAGGGATTTTAGAACTTCGTTTATTTCAGCGTCTGGATAAATGTCATGGCTTCCCTATTCGCCACCTGGATGATGGTAGACACCTGGCAGTGTGGCCTCAAGCTTGGCTAATAGTCACTCTGATGACTGCTTCAACATAGGGCGTCTAAGCACTGATACTATTTCAAGGCTGATCTGGGTATTAGAATAGAAGAGAAGAATAGAGTATTCTTCTATTCCTAGAGCTAGGACAAAGCCTGGCTCTAGGAATAGAAGAATATGACTGACACACACAGAGAGGGACGCAAAACAAGGAAAGACCACGTGGTACAAAACAAAAACAAAAACGCCGCGAGAGTAGCTACTGATTCTTGGTTCTGATCTCTTGTTCCTGATGAGTTTCCAACTCCTAATGTTAGCCTCTTAAAGGGTCTGGCTTTATTTCTCAATCTTCAGTTATATTTTATTCCCTTGAATCCTTAGTTGATTTCTGTTTAATTTCCCCCTATTTTAATGTGTGTTGTTATTATTATTAGTATTGGAGCCCTGGTGTGGCGCTGTGGGTTAATGCGCCAGACTGCAGAGCTGTTTGAACTGCAAGGTCGGTGGTTCAAGCTCACCAGCTGCTCCTCGAAAACCCTATACAGGGTCGCTGTGGGTTGGAATCGACTCAATGGCACTTCACAACAATAACAATTATTATGGTTATTGGTAAATCAAGGTAACCTAACAAATATAGATTCTAACTGGAGTTGGAGGTAATACAACTCAATGCCATCTCTATGATCATACACTCTTGAAAAATGCATGTTTTGTTTTATAAAGACATAAGCTCACTTACGGAAATTATATACAATGGAAGTATTTTTTTTAAATCACTTCTTAAACCATCCATGTAATCACTCCCATTCTCCAACTTGCCAATCAACTACTCCTTCTTTGACCTCACCAAGACATTCTGTCATTGATTCCTATACTGTCCGATTAAGAGTCCTCCCCACTTCCCCAGTCTTCATTTCTCTCTTTTGGTCCATTTGGTCAAAGGTCCTCATTTCACCATCTTACTATTCTATCCATTTCTCTTTCCTCTAGCCTCACCAAGCCAAAAGAAACCTCTGGAGAAAATGGCACAAAAGAATGCTTTCATTCTTTAAGTTTTATGATCAGCAACCCTAACCGGAATCCACGTACGGTGCTGCAGGATAAGCACTGGACTGTTAACGGAAAGCTGCTCCTCGGAAACCTTATACAGGGTCACTAGGACTGAGAATCAACTCGAAGGCACTTATCAACAACCACCCTAACTGAATCCTTGGCACTGCCTGAGAGTCTTGCTACAATTCTCTAAGGAAGTTGCTTGCCCACAATTTTTAATGGTTATTTCTAATTTTTTCTAGTCTATTCAAATCTCCAAATGTTCTCTATTTTGCTTCCCATTATTCTCAATGATGATCTTAGCTCCTACGTAACATTCAAAGGCCATCAGGTAAAAGCTATTTAAATTTCCTACCCTCCACTGCAAAGTCAGTTAGAATCACAAGGTAGGCAATTCAAGCTCACCAGCTGCTCCTTAGAAACTCTCGTGTGTGTGTGTGTGTGTGTGTGTGTGTGTGTGCATGTGCGTGTGCATGTGCGTGCGCGCCGTGGAGTCGGTTCCGACTCATAGCAACTCTGTACAGGATTTCTGAGGCTGTAAATCTTTACGGAAGCAGAACGCCTCATCTTTCTCCCGCGGAGCAGCTGGTAGTTTTGAACTGCTGACCTTGCGATTCACAGCCCGATTTGTAACCACTATGCTACCAGAGCTCACAGGGTCACTATAGGTCGGAACCAACTCAACGGCACTTAACAACAACAAAAGCAACATCTTACAACACCTTATGTGCGTGTGTTTTTTCCCCATTACTCCATTTCCACCCTCTTCTCTTCCACTAGCCCTCACACCTGCCTCTTCAGAATCTTCTCTCTACTTTCAACCATGAACGCTCAACCAGCTCATTGATATCAATATTTTTTACAGTACTTAATTCTCTACAAGTTTACATCAGTTTCCTTTATGGGCACCACCATAGCTACTCTGAATGACTGTTAAGTGCAACACGTGCCCAGAGCATCACAGACATACACGATTCTGGCTAACTTTCAATCAGAATGATTGTTTGACCAATATCTAAAGAGGAGTACAGTACAGTTTTGTTGTTGTCTTTCAGATAAGGAAAAATAAATACAATTCTTTTCCCAGTAGGATTTTAAAGAAGTTAAGCAATATTTTCATCTTGAAACTCTGACACTCTGATGCCGCTGTACTTAATAAGACTCCCAGAGAATAAAATAAGTTCAGTGTCCTATGAAGTGACCAGAACAAGTTGTTTAGCACAAAAGTGGTAAGGTTGCTGGCATCCTAGTGAGTTACCTGCAGAGGTTGACCCTATGAAGGAAAAGCTTCCTTTATTACAATAAAGGTCTGTTACAAGATGAAGTGGAGAGCGCAAAAGGGAGAGGGGGATGGGAGCCACTACCTGGGCAGCCTTGCTGAGAGGGGATTGCGTAAAACTTGTGCTTGCGTAAGAACTGCTGTCACGCTGGACCAACTCTTGGACAAGTCAGATGGAGAAGAGCTCAACCTCAAGTTTGTCCTATTGGAAAACATCCCAATGAAGATCAGCAAGGACCTCATGGAGTTCTAGTTAGATGTGTCCAGGCTGGACAATGAACTGCCCCACATCAACCTGTACACGAGAATCTTTGGATGCTGTTATTGTTGGTGCTGTGTGCTGTCAAATTGGTTCCAACTCCTATGACCCTGTATAGGGCATCTGAGGCTGTATATCTTTATGAGAACAGGAAGTCTCAATTTGGATTCAAACTGTTGACCCTGTGGTTAGCAGCCCAATGCATAACCTATTACACTACCAGGACTTCTAAATACTAACTGCAAATGTGATGGAACATCAATACCCCACCTGTTCTCTCTAAATCAATTACAGGAGTCCTCTGCCCTTCAATGTTGTCTCTGACCGAGATACCAGGGTGTGGCACTCTTGTACCAGCTCTCAATGGAATACACTGAAAAGCAGTGTCAATATCATGTTGGGGCTCTTTATCCAGGATGGCAAATTCTAGAGTAATCTGCAGACCGTCAGCACCTGGACAGCTAGAACCTAAAGAAGATAAACACAGTCTGTACCCATAAGAGTCCTATCTGCATATGAATTCTTATATACAACATCCTGAAGTGGCTCTCCAAAAGCCACCAATTCTGGGACATCATAAATCTCATCGTGAAGCTGAAGAAGGAGTTGAACAGTCTCATCCAGTTGGTACAGGACTGGACGGTGGACCAAAGAACATGTTTTCCTGCTCCTAATCGAACAGTCAAGATCTGAGACCCCTGGACAATCAAGTGCTTCAGATCCTGCAGACATCCAGCAAGGACGTCTGTTCCTTTGCCATCATGATGTGTTGCATGGTCTGTGGACCTGTCAGACCCTCGTCCCCATGTGAGATAACCAAACACGAGGAAAAGCTGTATCACTGTCTGCTACTCAGGCACCATATATGGATGGTCTGGCCGTCACCTCTATACCTGAAGAGAACACAGTTTACCAGTACGTTCTACCTGGAGCCTGGACAATGTGATCTGCACCCAGACCTTCATTTGGCATCAGGCAGGATGACAGCTGATAATCCCCCACACATCTGGCTCTTCTAAGAGGCCAGGTATAGGAACTAGAAAGTTTGGATTTGCTCACAGAGCATCCATGGCAGGTGTTGGCTCTTCCTGAAAAAGGTTCCTAGTCTACCTGAGGAAGGTTGTCCACTTCAGCAGGCCTTCATGATTTTGTCTCTGACATGCAGGAACGTGTAGGGAAGGCTTAAGCAGGGTCCTATTGTTGTTGTTAGTTGTTATCCAGTTGACTGTGGCTGCTGGCAACCCATGTGTTGCAGAACAGAACAGGTTTCAAGGATGTGACCTTCCAGAAGTAGACTGCCAGCCCTGTCTTCTGAAGACTCTCTGGGGTTCAAACTGTCAGCCTTTCCGTTAGTTGTCAAACCCTTGACCCTTTGAGCCAGCCGGGGACTCTACCAGCCTTACATCCAGGGAGCTGCACTTCACACTGAGCCTTCTTTGCCCCGGTGCTGCCCATTGCCTACACCCAGTTTGCCAGGTGAAATGCTAGCTCAGTCCACTCTTGTTCCCCTCCACAAATAGCAGAGTAAACCTCTTCACTCATATTTTCTATTGTTCTTCAGACTATATAAATTTGAATATTTCTGATTTAAATGAATGCTAAAAAGACAAAAATAAGTAAACATATAAAGCATAGTGGCCTTGGGCAAGACTTCCAGAAAATCTTCCGCCCACTAAAGCAGTTCAAATGATTAAAATAAAATCTGAATTGGGAGATGTGTGTAATGAGATGCATACTCTATCTCTGTATTTTCTTTTACCTGTAACATTTCTTCCTTTTGGTCAGACTCATTACCTTAGGGATGGAGTAACGTAAGCAGAAAGAGAAAAACAAGGAATCTTATCTGACTTTTGTCTTAAAGCCTTTGAATTGCATAAACTTAAGTCATGAGGCAAGTCAGCAGGAAATATCCATGATATAAAAACATCCCTGATTATAGAAAATTCCCTGGACCAAGAATTTCCATTTTCCTAGAATGAAACAAATATGTTCATTTGGCCTAGATTTCTAAGAATTCTTCCTAAACATAGCAGGGATAGGAACAAATGATCCAAAAGAACTGACTTGTTGGCATTTAACAACAACATAAATACATTTCTTTATTTAAAATAAGTCCTTATTTATGCAGTATGTTCATAAATAAAAGTAAGCAGATTACAGAATATGACACTATTTTATTTATTAAAAGAAAAACAAAAGACTAGGTTAAACTTGCCTCATTTCTGAATATAAACACCCTAGTATCGGTCGCTATGGGTAGGAACCCACTCCATGGGACTTAACAACAACAACAACAACAACATCAGATCCTTTAGCACTGGGTAGGCAAACAGTGGCCCATGGGTCTAATGCAGCCCTCAGCCTGCTTTTGTAACTAAAGTTTCATTGAAACACAGCAACACCCATGCAATTAATTACTTATTATCAATAGCAACACCAAGTAGTTTCAACAGACTCCTCAAAGTTTAAAACAGTTAATATCTGTCCCTTTAAAGAAAAATTAGCTGATCCTTGTTCAAGTGTATCCAGGAGTCTCCGATTACAGATGTTTTGAAATCACAGCCATCTTCACTGGGAGCTTACTAAGTGCCAGACCTTGTGTAATGACTTCACAATTATCTCTCAATTCATTCTTTCAACAGCCCATTGAAATGGAATGTGTTATTAACTCTACTACACAGATGAAGAAATTGAGGGATAGGAAGGATGCTTTGCTCCAAAAGGAAGAGTTTCAATCCAAATAGAAATTTTTAAATATAATGTCCTAGGACCACTGAACTCAACAGAGATCCACACCTTTACTTCTTCCTTCGTTTTTGATTTTACCATTCTGGAATTACCACAAAGGCTTCTAAGTGCTTTGCCTTAACTCTCCCTGAAGTTCTGCAATTCTCCCACAGCCTCTGCTCTATGGGCATAAATAATGGGTAATATGAATCAAATCAGACTCCTGCTGTTGTGTTGTAGGATAAGCACTGGACTGCTTAACCACAAGATCAGAGGTTCGAATCCACCAGCTGCTCCTTGGAAACTCTATACAGGGTCACTATGAGTCAGATGGCATATAACAACAACAGTAATCAAATCAGGTATCAGGAGGAACTATGATGTGGTCAGGCAAACGACAAGACTGACCAATGAGGGCGCAGAGAGCAAAGGCTCTAAAGCAGTTAGCTCCCAATGGAAGCATTTGGAAGTGAGACTAGGACCACCCTCTGGGTCTTGGTTCCAGAAGACGTCAGAAGACATGATGATGGGGAAAGGCAGTACAGAGAGAGGGTGTAAGGCATGTGAAAAAACTGGAGGCCAAAACGGCCTCATGCAATGCTACCCAACCCTACAAATAATACACCCTGGAGAGTCTGGTAAATCATGGGCACATATCTGGCTTTTGGTACAGACATGGCCAAGCATTTGTATATTGGTATGCATTATTATTTTATAATAAATTACTTTCAACTTATTTCTACTTTATATTATAATCAGATCATTATATTGATTCTTTAAATTATGCATGTGGACTAGTTACATTATCTATGAATTTCATTTCAGGAGGTCCAAGAAAATATTTGTTATTGAAAGAGGGCATTGTGTCAAATACATGTGGAGAACTATTAGCCTAGTAAACTCAGGGAGAGTGGGAAGTTCCATGAAGTTGGAATTAGGAGTAGGGTTGGGAATACTAGCTTGAGAACACCAGCTGAGCAAGACAGGAAGGATCTGATTCTATGAAAAACCATTGAGCCCAGAAATCATTACCTTGAAGAGTGTGAAGTTGCAGCTCCATCCATCCCTCACGGGGTTGTTGGAGAGGCACTCTAGCAGATTCATATGCTCATTTTAAAAATCTACATTGTGTTTTTTCTATTTCCTTTTTGTTTACCGGGGATCTATAAAATAATTTATAGTGGGCCCTCCAAAACCTAGATCCAGCTCTGCTTGTGTCTGAAAGCAGAGAAACGATACAATCTCCTGAGCAGAAAAAACACTAGGCACTCTTCCTTCAAGTAGAAAGACTTTCTTGTTTCCAATTTCCATCCTGCAGCAGTGAACATGGAGGTGTATTTCAGCCCTGCATTTTGCATCAATCACACGTGGACATCACTGAAGGGGTATTCTGACCAATCTACCACCAGGTTCAATCCAGAAAATACTGGAAGTCTAATTGCTTGAGGCACATTTCACTCAGAGAAATACATGCACCATCTCTGGGGTTGTATTTCAAGACTAGCATAAGGATGCTTGTATTGTTTAATAGTTGCCATTGAGCCAACTCATCATGACTTTATTAAAACAGAACGAAACACTGCACAGTCCTGTGACATCTTCATGTTGCAGTCCGTAGATAGGCTATTGTGCAGTAGCTTCCAACCTAGGGGGTCATCTTCCAGAACTCTCGTTGAGGATCTTCCTCTTTTCTCTGACCCTCTATTTTGCCAGTCGGGATATCCTTTTCCAGGGTCCAGCCACTCCTGACTACATGTCCACAACACTTGAAACAAAGTCTCAACATCCTAGCTTCTAAGGAGCATTCTGGTTGTACATCCTCCAACGCAGACTTGCTTGTTCTGACAGTCCCCAGTCCTTTCAAAATTCTTCACCAACACTATAATTCCAATGCCTCAGTTTTTTTCCAGTCTTCCTTATTCATTGTCCAGCTTTCACATGCATATGGTGGTGGTGATTGTGTGCCTTGGAGTTCATTCTGGCTCACAGCAATCCTGTATAAGGTTTCCATAGCTGTAAATCTTTATGGGAGGAGAAACCCTCATCTTTCTCCCACGGAGCAGCTGGTAGATCCGAACTGCTGATCTTGCAGCTAGCTGTGCAACTCAAAGCCCCACCAAGGGTCCTTCACATGTACATGAGGGGACTGAAAATTCCACCGCTTGAGTCAGAAGCTCCTACGTCCTCAAAGTAACATCTTCACTCTTTAACATTTAAAAGAGATTTTTTGCAACAGATTTGCAAAATAAAAGAATACCTCATTTGATTTCCTTACTGTTACTTCCATGGAAATTGATTTGCAGATTCAAGGAAAATGAATTTTTTGTTAATTACATTATTTTCTCTGTTTATCATAATGTTGTCTACTAGTCCAGTTGTAAGGATTTTTTATGTCTTTATTTTGAGTTGTAATCCATACTGAAGTCTGTAATCTTTGAACTTTATCAGTAAGTGCTTCAAACTTTTCAGAGTTAAGTTTGGCCTCAAAGAAGTCACTAGTTTGCATAAGGTAACTCGTATATGGCGGAGCAATAACCCAACTGTATACTAACTACCGTATTATCCTACTCTTCACTTGAATCAGGTTTGTGTCTCCTACACATCACAGATTGTGAATCAGTCACCTGCATATTGTGAATCAGTCTTCCTCCAATCCTGATGCCACATTCTTCTTAATAAATCCAAATTCTCAGACTATTTGCTCAGTATGTAGATAGAATAAGATGTTGAAAACATATAACCCTAAAGTGCACCTCGCCTGATTTTAAACCATGCAGTCAGTATCCCCCTGTTCTATTCAAATGACTGCCTCTTGGTCTATGTACTGGTTCTGCATGAGCAAAATTAAGTGTTCTGGAATCTCTAGTCTTTACAATGTTATCTATAGTTGGCAATTATCCGCACAGTATTAGTGTTACTTTGTTCATTTCTTATTACATTAAACATTCATATACTCAAATTATTCAGAATTTCCATATTTAAGAGAAATACAATCACATGTCCACAAAATGAGTTGTCCTCATATATTAATAACAACTTTATCCACAATCATCATAACTAGAAACAACTCAACTATCCATCATTGAATGAGTACACAAATTAATTGTATGTTGTTGTTAAGTACCGTGGAGTTGGTTCCGACTCACAGTGACCCTGCACAGGGTTTCCAAGGCTATAAATCTTTACAGGAACAGAAAGCTTCATCTTTCTCCTGTGGAATGGCTGGTAGTCAGAACTGCCAACCTTGAGGTTAGCAGCCAGATTCATAACCCTACGCTACCAGAGTTCCTTGTGTGTGTGTGTGTGTGTATACAATCGAGATTCATCAACAAGAAGGATAAGGAATTGATATATACAACAACATGAATGAAGTATAAAATCATTATGTTGAACAAAAGAATCCAGAAACAACAAAAAATTTTATGTATGGGAACATTTATCTATAATGATAAAATTCCTGAGTGGTTGTTTCAAGGTGGAAGGTGAGTCAGGAAATTGATCTGAAATGGGCATGAAGGAATATTCTTAGGGTAATGGAAACATTGGATACCTTGTTTTCATTGGAGAGCCCATGGATGTACGCATTTGTCAAATCTCATCAAACTGAACACTGATTATATATTTTATTGCATGAAAAATGTTCCTAAGGAAATTGTTGAAAAGTACAGTGGAAAATAAAACAAGAAAGTGAAAGACATGCTAAACAGACAACTTGGAAGATGCCCACTGTTGACAATATGTCCACGCCCGAGTAAAGTGTGGACTCAGAGTATCACCGGCTTGCATAAACTAATTCTTAAATGTCACAGCAAGAACCCATTGACTATACACTAACTCTCAATTATCCTATCTTTCTAACATAGATACCTAAGATCTGGCGCACACGTACAACAAATACTTGTAAAGTAAATAAACTCATTTGAGATGAGCGCTAGCTTAGTACTCATGTTTAATTACACAATACTAGTTGTTACTTTTCATTTCCTTAATTACCATGACAGCTAACATCTTTTCATGATGTACTAGCTATCTGTATATGCTATTTTATAAAGTGTTCAAACCTCTGTCCACGTTTAAATGAGCTTGTACATTTGCATAGCAGGTTGTAAGGTGTAGATATATTCTGCGGTTGAGTCCTTTATCAGATAGATATACTGGAATCCTGGTGTGGTGCTGTGGGTTAATGGACTGTACTGCAAAGTCAGTTTGAACCACAGGATCAGTGGTTCAAGCTCACCAGCCACTCCTCAGAAGCCCTATGCAGGGTCGCTATGGAAATATATGCTATTTTATAAAGTGTTCAAACCTCTGACCACATTTTAATGAGCCTGTGTATTTGGACTTTAGATTGTAAAATTTATATAAATTCTAGGGATGAGTCCTTTGTCAGATAGATATACCACAATATGGTTTCTCAGGTATGTGAGTTCAACACCATATGTAATCATACCTACTCCAGGTATTTTGCGTTGCATGAATCAGTAATGTTTTTAAAGATTTGTTGATCTGAAGTCTCTGGGCTCCATTCTTTGAAGCTGGGAGTCCTGATTAATATTTTAAGAAATAACTACCTCACAGGGCAGATATTAGGATACAGGGAAATAATTCATGATACATCTTTAATAAGCTGTTTTTATTAGTAGTATTAAAAATAAAACAACCCTTGGTCTTCAAAAATAAAGTCGGAGAGGAAACAAGCCCAATGTTTGGGGAATTTAAAGGTAAAACTCTTAATTGAACCCGTAGAGACATGTTGGATACAATTTTCAGCCAAAAACACCCTGGAAGACAACTGTTCTTTTTGCTGCTGTTGTTAAGTTGTCGAGTCAGTTCCAAGTCACGGCGACTGTGTATATTGTTCCTGAGGAGTGGCTGATGGGTTTGAACCACTGACGTTCCAGTTCAAACCTACGTTGCGGTCCACTGCCTTATCCTACAGTGCTACACTAGGACTTCTGGTTATAACTGTTCTTGTTAGGTGCCATCAAATCAGGTCAGACTTATAGAGACTCCGTGAACAACAGAAGGAAACACAGCCCAGTCCTACACCAGCTTCACCATTGCTGTCATGTTTGAACCCAATGGGGGTCCTTCCTCTTTTTTGTTGACCCTCTACTTTTCCAAGCATAATGTCCTTCTCCAGGAGTCCTGGTATGGTGCTGTAGAATAAGCAATGGACTGCTAATTGAAAGATCAGCCGTTCAAACTCACCAGCTGCTCCTTGGAAACCCTATACAGAGTTGCTATGAGTCAGAATTGACTCTAAGGCATTTAACGACAATGTCCTTCTCCAAGGACTAGTCCCTCCTCCAATGTCCAAAGTATCAGAGACTACGTCTCTTCATTCTTACTTCTAAGGAATATTCTGACTGTACTTTTTCCAAAACCCATTTGTATGCTCTGATAGTCCATAGTACTTTGTTCACCAAAACCATCACTCAAATGTATGGTTCTAGTCTTCCTTACCCCTTGTATGCCTTTCCCATGCAGACGAGGCAACTGGAAATACCATAGCTTGGGTCAGGTTTACCTTAATCCTCAAACTGACATCTTTGCTCTTGAATACTTTAAAGAGGTCTTTTGAAGCAGATTTGTCTAATGCAATACATTTACTTCTTTCTTGACAGCTAGCTTCCATGAATGTTGATAGTGGATCCAAGAAAAATGAGGTATTTGACCACTTCAATCTTTTCTCGGTTTATTGTGATGTTTTGTATTGGCCCAGTGGTGAGGATTTTTGCTTGCTATACACTGAGGTGCAATCCATACTGAAGGCTATACTCAGTGCTTTTCATCAGTAAGCATTTCAAGTCTTCTTCACTTCCAGCAAGTAAGGTTGTGTCATCTGCCTAGTGCAGGTTGTTAATGAGTCTTCCTCCAATCCTGATGGCACATTCTTCAATAGAATTCAACTTCTTGGATTATTTGCTTAGCAAGGTAGCATGGCGAGACATCGTGTCTCACACTTCAAACATATTATCAGGAGAGACTTGCTCCTGGAGAAGGACATCATGCTTAATAAAGTGGAGGGTCAGCAATAAAGAGAATGACCCTCAGGAGATGGTACTGCCACGGTGACATCCAATGCACTCCAGCTTAACAACAATTGTGAGGATGGCGCAGGGCTAGGCAACTGTTTGGGCCTGTTGCGCATAAGGTCACTATGAGTCAGAAGCAACTTAACAGGACCTAACATAACAACAACAACACAAAAAGAATGGAGTCCTAGTGTGGCATTGTAGGAAAAGTACTGACCTGCTAACTACAAGGCTGGCAGTTCAAACCACCAGGCAGTCATATTCCCAATTGTTGCTGTATCTGAGTCCACCCGTTGCAGTCACTGTGTCAATGTACCTTACTGAGAAACTTCCTCTTTTTCACTGACCCCTCTACTTTATAAAGCATGCACTCCTTCTCCAGGGACTGGTCTCTCCTGAGAACATGACCAAAGTATGTAAGACTAAGTTTCAACATCTTCACTTCTAAGGAACATCCTGGATGTCCTTCCAACAAAGATTTGTTCATTCTTTTAGCAGCTCCTTGTATATTCAATATTCCTCACCAACACCATAATTCAAAGGCATGAATTCTTTTTCGGTCTTCCTTCCAAACTGTCCAGCTTTCATATGCATATGAGGGTAATGACAACACCATGGCTTGGATCAGATGCACTTTTGTTCTCAAAGTGACGCTCTGGTTCTTTTGACTCTTTAAAGAGATATTTTGCAACAGATTTTCCCAAGGAAATACGTCATTTAACTTCTTGACTGATGTTTCCAAGGGCAGTGATTGCAGAATGAAGTAAAATAAAAGGACACAATTTCCAACTTCCAACATGCTTCCGGGCAACTATTGCATTCCAATCATAGGTAATTATCAATGAATCGCGTATTTCATCAAATTCAGGCTGCAGAAATTGGTAAAACTCTCCAATTTCTTCATTTTTGTTTTTAGTAGATTGTGTGTAAATTTGGATAATTGTCTTGTTCATTGGCTTTCCTGTAGGCTTATGCATTTTATCTTATCACCGACAGCACTGTGCATCAGGATAAATCTGGAAGTGTTCTTCTGGATGATGAATGTGATTCCATTCCTCTGTGATTTGCCATTCTCAGCATAGACCATATGACTGTCCAATTCCAAATTGTCAATGCCTGTCCATTTCAGCTCACTGGTGCCTAGGATATACATTTTTATGTGTTCCGTTTCATTTTGACAATTTCCAATTTTCCTAGATTCATACTTTCATGGTTCACACCGCTGTTATTAACAGGCATATGTAGTTGTTTCTTCTAATTTTGAGTGATTCCACATTAGTAAATGAAAGTTCCAAGGTTCCAAAAGCTATTTGGAGGGGACAGCTCTTCCCCAGTCACGGTTTGATTGTTTCTCAAACGGAGTGGCTCATTTTTGGTATTATACCAGACAATATCCTGCTGCTATTCACAAAAGAAAACTAGAAAGTGTCATGGGAGGGAAGGTTGGTGTCAGAGTTGGTAAAACGATTGGAGGGTGGAGGCATACCTGACCTCTGTCTCAGAGGACTCATCTTTAGGTGGCTGGTGCTGATGAACTTGATTCTGTCTCTTCCCCCTAAAGTTAGAGCATTGATCACAGGGATGGAGAAGGGTGCGGACACTGGTGTCACCATGAGAATGGTAACTAAGAATAATAGACCAAAGGTACAGAACTCAGTTACGAGCCCATTATAGTAAGAAATCCTTCAACCACAGAAGTTAATGCGTTTTTATGAAAGCGCTTTTAGGACTCACTCTAACTGAGCAGGCATTCCGATAATGGTATCATTCACAAAACTTTCTGAAGACAGTTACTAATAGTACTAAAATGTACAATCATCATCATCATAATATCAAGAATTATTTGTCATGTAACTAATAATGTCAGGCACTACAAAGGCTACTCACTGCATCTTATTTCTGAGCTTCACAACACCTTGAAAGATCGACAACTATAATGAAGATTGCACGTATTATCCGCCTCCCCTGCGACCATCTTACTTTTAGACTCACACTCAAGTGGCATGACAGGGACTGACACTAGGTTTAGCTTTGTCTTAGTAACCATGATGACTGGTTCAGAGACGGTCATGTGGTTTAGGGAACGCCAATGAGAAGCATGGTGGTGGTGATTATGTGCGTGGAGTCGGTTCCGACTCATAACGACCCTATACAGGATTTCCAAGGCTGTAAATCTTTACGGGAGCAGAATGCCTCATGTTTCTCCCACGGGGTAGTTTCGAACTGCTGACCTTGCGGTTCGCAGCCCCATTCGTAACCACTACACTACCAGAGATTCTTAATGAGAAGCATAGGAGTCCTGAAACACTGTTGGATAAACAATGGACTGCTAACCACAAGGTTGGCAGTTCAAAACCACCAGCCACTCCTCAGAAACCCTATACCTGGTCGCTATGAGTCAGAACCAACTCGACAGCACTTAACAACATCAACATGAGTCACCACCGATTCTAAGGCACTTAACAACAACATTGAGAAGCAAGAAAACAGAGTTCTGTGGGATAATGCACTGGACGACAAAATTGGTTTGAACTGCAAGGTTGGCAGTTCAAATCCACCGGCCGCTCCTCAGAACCACGACACAGAGTTGCTATGAGTGGAACCTGATGGTACTTAATAAGAACATGAGTTATCACCAACTCGATGGCACTTAACAACAAAGAGAAGCAAGACACTGTAGTCCTTCTGCAGGTAGCATGGTCAACCTTTCTATGCAAATTGTGATGGGAAGGTGAGAAGATATGTGATACAGGCAGGGCACTGGAGGGGTTTTTTTTCTTCTATGAGGGCAGTTGCTCTGAGGATAAAAGTTGCACTGTGACAAGGACACAATTAGAGAAATAGAACAAGCTTCTCTAATGACAAAACAAACCTCTGGACAGGATAAAACTATACCGAAAATAAGTTACTCCTGAAAGTTACTCTTATGTCACTCAATGTCTTCCTCAATTAAACCAGAAGTCCTGTCACTTGCAACAACAGCCCTCTAATTGACAGTGTCCCAGCATTCTTGATTTCCAAAGTGTGAAGCTGAAAATTAGAGAGGCAGAATGATCTGGTTGGGGTTAGACAACGGATATTTAAAATCAAATTTGTCACAATCTAAAGACTATGCCCTTTATTCTAAATTTTGCTCCTTCTCAAACGTACAAATTTTAAAACACCAAAAAACACAGATGAGTAACTAATTAGATTTTAATTTAAAACTGTTGGATGCATAATTTATACAACGGGTTGTTGTTGTTGTTATGTGCCGTGGAGTCGGTTCCAACTGATAGCGACCCTGTATAGGGTTTCCGAGGCAGTAAATCTTTACGGGAGCAGAAAGCCTCATCTCTCTTCCGCGGAACAGCTGGTAGTTTCGAACTGCTGACCTTGTGGTTCGCAGCCCGATTCGTAACCACTACGCTACCAGAGTCCTTAGGAGATCACAATATGAGAATGAATTGTTTCCCATCTTTCATTTATTCACTTATTTAATTTTAACTTGATAAGTCCTGGTATGGCACTGTAGGATAATTACTGGACTGCTAACCACAAGGTCTTTGGTTCAAACCTATCAGTTTTTCCTTCAAAACCTTATACAGGATCACTATGAGTTGGAACTGACGCCACAGCACTTAATAACAACAATAACAAAAGTCATTCAGGGAATATTTACTGAAAACCTACATTATTGATACTTAACAACAACAACAACAACTGTAGTAAAAATATGAGAATACTTAAGAGAATGATCCCAAATGTGTACTCACCAAAAACACGGCCTGAAAAGAAATGAAGCAAAAACTGATAGAATTGAAATGAGAAATACCCAAATCCACAGTTAAGAGTTGGGACCATGAAAGCACTAGACAAAAAACTGACAAAGATACATGCGATCCAAACAACATAAACAGCCAGCAGCACTGAATTCAAATATGTGGAACAGTCAACACAAAACAGCAGACTATTCTAATTTCTAAAGCACCACTAAACATTCATTTGCTAAATAGCCTGGGATATAAAATAAACATTCACAATTTTAGAAAAATTGAAATAATACTAAGTGTTTCTCCGAAAATAATGAGACCAAACTAAAAATAAAATAGCATAAAGACAACAGCAAAATCGGCTGTCAACATAAAAATCATGGGTCAAAGAGGATATCCAAGAAAATTTAAGAAATATGCATAACTAAATGAAAATGAAAATACAACATATTAAAATGTGTAGGATGCAGCTAAAGCTGTAATGGCAGTGAAAATCATAGCACTAAATATTTACTTTAGAAAAGCAAAAAGATTCCCCTATCAATCATCTAAATCTCTGCCACAAGAAACTAGAAAAGAAGAAAAACGCAAAGCAAGAAAATAGAAAGAGATCATAAGGAGCAGAAATCAATGACATGGAAAGTAGGAAAATACTAGAAGTAACCAATGAAGTAGCAAGTTGACTTTTTGAAGACAAAAACAAAAACTGATAGACATCTAGAAAAACTGATATAAACCAAAGATAAATCCCTATAAATCACCAATATCAAAAATAAAACACTATATAAACTATAGCCATTAAAAGTATAACATGGGAATATCCTAAAATGCTGAATTTAACAAGTTGGAAGACATTAACCAATTCTTCAAACCCCACAAACTACCAGTACTCAACCAAGGAAATGTGAGTAATTCTATAATTATTAAAAATTTAATTCATACTTTTTAAATTCACAAAAAGGAAATTTCAGACCTAGTTACTTTTACTGGAAAATTCTAACAAACATTTAAAGAATAAAGAGCAGTTGTACACGATTTCTTCCAGAAAATTCATGAGGAGGTATCACTTACCAACTTATTTTATGAGGCCAGTATTACCCTGATAGCAAAACCAGAAAAAAAGATAGTATACACACACACACACACAAAGAAAACAGATCAATATCTCTTAAGAACGTAGACACAAAACTCCTAGAGTACTTATTTACAAATCCAAAAATATATAAAAAGAATGATCTATCAAGACCAAGTAGAGTTGATTCCAAGTCTCAGTCAACATTCTAAAATCAATGTAATACACAGCACCAGCAGAAAGAATAAGTGATACAGAAAACCATCTGACAAAATCCAGCACAAGTCATGATAAAATCTCTCAACGAGTTAGGAATAGAAGGGAAGACATCAATTTTATCAAGATTGCCTACAAAAAATCATCATCATCATCATCATATTTAGTGGCAAGAGACTGGTTTTCTCTAATATTAGAGTATTTTTAATATTTCTAATATTGGAAACAAGGAATACATGTTTATTCTCAAACATAGATGTCTATTCTCAGCCCCTGCAATAAGGCAAGGAAAATAAATAAATGGCACAGACTGGAATTGAAAAAAAATAAAACTACTCCTGTTTGCAGATGACATGATTGTCAACAGAGAAAATTCCAAAGAATCTACCAAAACATGAAACTTCTAAAACTAATAAGTGAGCTCAACAAGTTAAGTCACACGGAATATCACAACACAGCTCTCCATATAGTTTAAAACGTGACAAAAGCAATGCTGGTGAAGACTACATTCTTGGGCTTTTCCACAGCCAGATAGCCTAGCTGCCCCTTCTTTTTATATGTAGTCCGTATATATACGCACTGTTGGCACACAACAATAAAATACAGCTTGTAACATTGAAATTGTTGTTAAGTGCTGTCCAGTCGGTTCCAACTCATAGCAACCCTGGACAAGGTTTCTGAGGTGCAGCTAGTGGGTTTGAACTGCCAACTTTGTGGTTCGGAGTCCAGAACTTATCCTACAGCACCACCTCAGGAGTCCAATATATATGACACATATAAACATTAAAACATTTATGAGTATGTTGTTGTTGTGTGTCATGGAGTTGGATCGACTCATAGCCACCCTGTACAAGGTTTCCAAGGCTGTAAATCTTTACGGGATCAGAAAGCCTCACCTTTCTCCCACAGAGCAACTGGTATATTTGAACTACTGACCTTGCTTTTAGCAGCTCAGGTCATACTCCATTATGCTACCAGAGCTCCTTACATATGACTAGATAAACCATATGTTATCCTTCTTATAGTTCCAACTCATAACGACCCTGTATAGGGTTTCCAAGGAGTGGCTGTGGGCTGGAACTGCCAATCTTACATTTGACTGCCCAGTGCTTATGCTAACAGCGCCACACCAGGACTCCAAAATGTATATAGTTTAGAATATATTAAAGTAAGTCAAAAAGTGTTGTTCATACATTGACAGATTTATGCAAACAAAATGTGTTTAAACATGTCTCTGCAATCAGTGATGGCTGTAGACAAGTTCTCTCCGTGATACCGTTGTCTTAGTCTCATTGTGGTTGTACAGAGTTTCCAAGGAGTAGCGAGTGGTTTTTAACTGCTGACCTGGAGGTTCAAACCAACCTCATGGTCCAGTGTTTCATCCTACAGTGCCACACCAGGGCTCCTAGTCTCATTAAAGTGCCTTTAAAAATCAATAAATAAATACTTTTTGTGCTATGGGAAAAAAATGATTTTGAAGTCAAGGCTAATATTAAATTTTTTCACAAAGTGTATATTTTGCAAATAACTGAAGCTTTGCAACAAGTTTATAGGAATAGTGCTCCACATAAAACCACCATTTTCACATAGATCGAGCATTTTAAGGATAAGCCAAGAGAGGAGAGTCTCTCAACCCCTACAAATGAAGAAACTGTGGCTGAAGTCCAGAAACTGGTGGAAGAAGACCACACAAGTATCAATAATGTGCTAGCTACTCAAGTTGGGATCTCACATGTTCAGGATTTTCAGTTTTAAGCAAACATGTTGACTCCAGCAAGCTTTCAGCTCACCAGCTGCCAAAACTGCCACGCAAACATCAGCGCAAAGTAATGGTCTTCTTTCCATTCTGTTCAGTAATGAAGCCAATTTCGCGGAATGAATTGAATCACTATTGTGGATAACACTTGATAGCTTTTTCTCAAAGGACACAGGACCATCTTAGGAGTTTATTACAAAGAAGATTTAAGAAAATTGAAGACTGCACTCGTAAGAAAGAGGTCACGAAAGTTACACCAAGGAATTGCTTGTCCATCACAGCAATGTACCTGCTCATTCTTCAAGGGTAGTGATGGCTGACCTATGAGAGTATCACTGGGAAGTCTTACCCCATCTTCCCTAGGAACCCTGGCAGCATAGTGGATTACAAACTGGGTGGCTAACTACAAGGTAAATAGTTTCTTCAGGGGAGAAAGATGAGGCTTTCTGCTCCTGTCAAGATTTACAGTCTCGGAAACCCTACTGGGTTGCTATGAGGCACCGATTCCACGGCACATAACTACCACTGCAACAACCCGACAGGCCTGATCTTGTACCTTCACACTTCTTTTATGTTCCCAAAACTCAAAAGACTTTTCAGAGGAATATGATTTGAGTCCTGGTGTGGGGCTGTAGAATCGGCTCTGGACTACGAACCAACAAGGTTGGTGATTCAAATTCACCAGTCACTCCTTGGAAACCCTATACAGGGTCGTTATGAGTCAGAAAATTGACTCACAGCCCTCAACAATTCCAACAACAGGATACCAAAACTGCCCTTTTGACGTGGTATAAATCGAAGCATGCAGAATTCTTTGGGGGTGAGGGGTGTTAGAAAAATGTTAACAAGACCTTCAGAAATGTATAGATGGAGGATACATTGAGAAACAGCTTGACATTTTGATAACTGTGTTTAATAAAGGTTTCTATGACTTTAGAGCAATGATCTTAGACGTACGCTCATGTACGTATATGATCATTTACAATTATCTCAAAAATAAAAGTTCAAATTAAAAACAGTGAGTGATAACCATTCTCACACTACATAAGCTCATAATCTGAAGACAACCATTTAGAGAAACGATTAGAACTGAGTTTAATAATTCTAACAGGATGAGTGTGTACAGTTGCCAAAGGGATTGAGAAGATAGAACACCTAACTCTTCCCACAGTAACTGAGAAAGTAATTACGGAGGGAATGGCAGCTGAGCCAGCATGCCATGATTAGGAAACTTCTAGAAAAAAACGGAGGCTTGACCATTAGGCCAATGTCCTGCCTCCCCTAGGGACACACATGGACCCAGGCACTCATATACACCCCAATAAACATACCACAAAAAAGCTAAGATGAGGGAACTTAGTCCCATTACTGAGTCTAAAACATGGAACATCAACTCCATAACTTGAGGAATGCAGACATTATCCACTGCATGAAGTACACTGAAACACATTAACATGGACAACTTCCTTCCCAGAAAATTGTGATAACAATGAGTCATCTGAGAAGCCTGGTAGAAAAAGCAGTAAATCAAATTCAATGATAGCACTCATTCTACCAGATAAGCAACCACACACAGGCATGAAGTTCTCATGAGTGTGGAGAAAGGGCTGTTTGGTGTGCCACAGGCCAAAACTCTGCCACATCTCACCTGAGGCCGTGGAATGCTTGGTCTGCCCATGTCAACCAAGTCATCAGACAAATTGAGAAAATACTGTAATGACAATAATAGTAACTAACAAATATTAATGTTTATATCAAATGTTAGTAAACACATCATTTTACTTCATCACTCAAAAATCCCAATGGCATCAATGTGAATGGAACAAAACCCCTGAAATAGGCAGTGTAATCCTGGAACACATAAAAAGCTGAGCTATAGTTGTCTACATTCCAGGATAAATTTAAATGGGGACAAACATCACCACCACCACCACCACCACCACATGAGGCTGATGAAAAGGACTTTTAACTTTGAGGAAGAATTTAAACATAACATCAAAAAGCAGAGGAAGATCATATTTTCAAGAAAAAGTGCTCTGGAAAGTTGAGATGCCATCTGCCTTTCACTCTCAAGGAAATCATAGAAAACTCAGTCTGGAAAATAAGAGGCACTAAAATAAGGCACTTTACTGAGGAGGAAAAGCAGCCGATAGAATTAGGGAATTAATTCAAGGCAAGAAAAATCATGTACTAAATTAAAACATTAAGCTAAATTGCAACTGCAGGAAATTTTATCACCTTGTTGGACAAAACAAATTTAAGAAACTCTTTCTTAATACAAAAGGAAAAGGGACAATGATAAAATTAATTAGAAATCATTTTTATAGTGGTTTCTATAGATAACATATTTAGATTGTGGTGGAAGATACAAACTGGAACACCAATTAAATTAAAAATATACTTAACAACAGGACATACTTATATGACCACCGCGAGTGACATGGCACCGCGGCTTAACGCACCGAACCACAAGGTTGGTTTGAACAGCAAGGTCGGTGGTTCGAGCTCACCGGCCACTCCTTGGAAACCCTTTACAGGGTTGGAACCAACTCCATGGCACTTAACAACAACAAGTGACTGACAAGTCAGTTCTGACTCATAGCAACTGCATGCATGGCAGAGTAGAACTGTACTCCATAGGGCTTTCCAATTACTGATTTTTTTGGAAGTAGATCTACAGGCCTTTGTTCCAAGATACCCCTGTGTAGACTTGAACTGTAAGCCTTTAGGTTATTCGTCGAGCAGGCTAACCACATGCATCACCCTGGGACTCCTACTATGAGCACAACTAACATTTATAACCGTTGCGTCTGTAATGTTCTACACACTACGATCACGTTTAATCCTCATTTCAAGCATGTGGTTAGTCCCATTTACACTTCTTCTGCAGCTAAGAAAGCTGAGACCTAAAGAAGTTAGTTAGCAACCTGCCTAGGGTCATCGAGCCTGCAGAAACGGAACAGGGATCTATATTCAAATGCTAGTCTACAAAAAAAATACAAATTGGGAAGGTTCATTTTTCACCAGAGGAAAATAAGTGAAAATGAAGCAATATCTGGATATAATTTAAAATTTTTAATTTTGCCCAACGGAACAGAAATCCTGTTCACAAACAAAAAACTATAAATTAAACTAATTCTAATCTTCTTCACCTCAGTATTAGCTGCTGGAAACAAGTTGAAACAAAGTATGCTGTTTCAATGCAAAACAGTTGTAATCCAAGGATTTTATATTCAGGAAAGCTGAAACTCTTTTCTGAAGGAATTAAAAAAGAAATTCTCTGACAGAAAAGGACCAAAGAAAACTCACATTTATTTCCCTTCCATAAGAGAAAGAAAAAGTATATAAGAAAAACTGAGTAAAATAAAATATGATATGGATTTCAAACGACAAACAACCTTATTTATGGAGAAATTGTTGTTGTTGTTGTTGTTGTGAAGTGCTGTCGAGTCGGTTCCAACCCATAGCGACCTGTACAGGGTTTCTGAGGAGCAACTGGTGAGCTTGAACCACCGA
>NW_006408552.1:21120542-21126675 GCF_000296735.1 Chrysochloris asiatica | reverse complement strand
TTGGAGGAAGACTCATTAACAACCTATGTTATGCAGATGATACAACCTTGCTTGCTGAAAGTGAAGAGAACTTAAAATATTTACTGATGAAGATCAAAAACCAGTCTTGGGGATGGGTTACACCTCAGTGTAAAAAAAAGTGGAAATCCCCACAACTGGACCGATAAATAACATCATGATAAACAGAGAGAAGACTAACACTGTCAGAGATTTCATTCTGCTCAGACTAACCATCAACATGCATGGAAGGATCAGTCATGAAATTAAACTAAATATTGCATTAGGCAAAGCTGCAAAAGACCTCGTTAAAGTGTTCAACAGCAAAAATGTCACTTTGAAGATTAAAGTGCACCTGATCCAAGCCATGGTATTTTCAATCCTCACATGCATGCGAAAATTGGGCAATGAATAAAACAGGCAGTAGAAGAATTGATGGATTTGAATTATGGTGTTGGATAAAAATACTGAAAGCACTATGGGCTGCCAGAAAAAAACAAAAAATATATATGTCTTGGTAAAAACACAACCAGAATGTCCTTAGAAGCAAGGAGGGCAAGACTTCATCTCTCGTAATTTGGACATGCTATCTGGAGGGACCAATCCCTGGAGAGGATTTCATGCTTGGAAAAGTAGAGGGTCAGCAAAGAAGAGGAAGGACTTTCTCCACCACTACCACCCTCAGCGAGATAGAGTGACACCGTGGCAGCAATAATGGGTTGAAACCGAGTAATAATTGTGAAGGTGGTACAGGACAGGGCAGTGGTTCGTTCTGTTGTGCATGGAATCACTAAGATCACAATTCGGTGGTACCAAATAATCAATAGCGAGTGCTGAAAACATTTCAACATAATATTCTTCTGACCTCCAGCACCTAAGTTAATATTGCTGTTGTTGTTAAATTCCGTTAAGTCGATTCCAACCCATAGAGACCCTTTATAGGTTACCAAGGAGCAACTGGTGAGCTTGAACCACTCATCTTTCAGGTCAAGAAACTTTGTAGTCTAACGCATTAGCCCTCAGTGCCACACCAGGACTCCTAACTTAATACACAGCTTGACAAATATGAAGTTTTCAAGAAATGTCCCCTCCCTCATATTTAATGATGATAAGATGGAGGAATTCCCATTTAAGTCAGGAGCAAGAAGTGGAAATTGCCTCAGTTTTGATTTAACATCGTTCTCCGAGTTGAAAGCAATATGAAAATATAAGATGAGGCAATAATTGTGTAACTACCGAAAATGAAGAGCCAATCATCTCACATCCAGTCAACAGAAGCAAAATTTAATACAATCTTTCTACAGAACAATGTTATATGTCAGCATTCCATCTGTGCATTCCCACTGGCCACAGACTCCACTTCTAGGAAACTATCTTACTAAAAGAAGTACACAGCTATATGTGAACAAGGAATTTTAATATACTGCTATTTTAATAATCAAAACTATAAAGAAGTTAAATGCCTATGATATCTAATGAGCTAATTTAGATCAACAAAATGGAATAGTATGGACTATGCTGCATACCCAAATGGGTCAGAACTACATGGACTAGCATTCATGATACATTAAGCAAAAGACTGGATGTTATAATGCTACCAGGGTACTGCGTCTGTCTGTACATGTAATACAGATTCTCAAGAGGTGACCCTTAGATCAGCACCAACAGCAAAATCTGGGAACAGGTCAGAAATGTCAATTCTTGGGCTTTTCTCGCACCTACTGAATCAGACATTCTAAGTATGGGACCCAGCAATAATGTTTTGAACAAACCCTTCAAGAAAGTCTAAAGTATGAGAACCATGGATGGACAAATAGACAAAGATAAATACCAAACTTTTAATAACACTTGTCTGAGGGTAGAGTTTTGTTTTGTTTACATACTTCTGAATTCTCGCTGCTATGCATTGAATCTGAAGTCAGCAAAAGAAACTAGATAAAGTTCTTCCAGTACAAAACATAAAAATGAAGGCAAAACTGACAATCAAGAAGGGAAATGTGAGTAGCCAAACAAGAATGAACAACGGATCTAAATGGATGTGTTTATTACCATAAAAATGCCTAGTATCGGTGTGTTCCAAACATACAATCTGACTAGAATCAAAATTCATAATAAAATTTGACAACTTTTTTCACTTAGAGAAAACATTTCAATAAACAAAAAAACCCACAAGTGGAATCAAAGATATAGGGAATTCTCAGAGATTTCTGACAAATATTATGGAGAAAATTGGAAACATAGCAAATATTGTAAAATTGAAATAGATTTGACCCTGTAACCCAAGTTATAGGAATTTCTCCATGATATTTGAAGGTGCATATTCCCATATAAGAATTAAAAAAATAAATTGAAAGCATTTGAAATATTCTAAAATAGAAACATACCAAAACATTATACTATATAATGTTGTAATTCTTTCATTTAAAAATGATGGCATTAATATATCATTTATTAATATAGAAATATAGTAACACAAATATTATCAATCAAAAACAGCCATAATATTAGACACTTAATATACAAGAAGCTCTGGTAGCGTAGTGGCTACGAATCGGGCTGCGAACCTTAAGGTCAGCGGTTCGAAACTACCAGCCGCTCCGCGGGAGAAAGATGAGGCTTTCTACTCCCGTAAAGATTTACACCCTCGGAAACCCTGTACAGGGTCGCTATGGGTCGGAACCGACTCGACGGCACTTAACGACGACAATATACAAGACAGTATTCTAAGAAACTGGTAAAAAAATAAAATAAAAATAACAACAATTTGCTTAACCTTAACAACCATATGAGAAAGGTACAATCACCATTTTACACATGTGGAAATGCGTTTGGAGAATTTAATGAACTAGTTCAAGATCATCAAGTTAGTGAGTGCAAGAGCCAGCTCTGGTCCCAGTCAGCCTCCAGAGTCTACCTTGGTACTCATTGTATAACCAACAGAGTCACGATGTGATGTTTAAATCTCCTGATTGTTTGTAGAAAAAGACAATAAAACATTAATAAATGGTTATCTGTGGCTTATGCAACTAAAGGTAATTTAAATGTTGTTTTCTCTTGATTTATCTTTGTAATTTCTTTTGTCTCTAAAGATTACATATTACTTGTGCTACATGAGTAAGAACTTATCTGTAGACATATTTTCAGTTCTATTAGCAAAATATAACAAATAAGAACTCACTAGGAGTACAAGGCCTGCACTATCCAATCAGCAGTAAAAGAATCTATGAAAAGCATGGCGATTTGAAAAGAACTGGTACTTCAACGTAGCAATGAGACTTTGAGTGTGGGTGGCATGGAAACCACTTGTAACGCCCATTATCCCACTGAAGACCGCAGTTACCAAAAAGGAAAGAAGAAAGGTAAAGCGTGGGTAAATTTTAGCTCCTAGTTCCAGTATGTACCATGAAAATGAAAAGCTATTTTTTCCTCATTGAAGGGACAACTACAATTGGGATATTCCAATAGCACGGGTCCTTCTTTCATATCTGCCTCCAACAAGGTTATACTTGATAGCTGAAAGGATGACATCACCCAAAGCCATCTTATAGATATAACGCAATCCCAATCTAGAGTCCAGCAACATTCTTTAAAAGAGATGGGGGAAAAAACCAATTACAAACTTTAGATGGAAAGGAAAGAGACCCAGGGTAAGCAAAGCACTGCTTAAGAAAAAGAACAAAGTTGGAAGTCTCTCACTCCCTGATGTCAAAATTTACTACATGGCTAGAGTGGTCAAAAAAAAAAAAAAGCCTGGTACAGATAAAATGAAAAATACATAGAGCAATGGAACAGAAACGAGAATCCAGAAATTAACCCATCCACATATAGCCAACTGATCTTTGACAAAGGGCCAAAGTACATTGAACGGGGAAGAGATCGTCTCTTCAACAGATGGTGCTGACAGAACTGGAAATCTATATGCAAAAGACTGAAACAAGACCTTTATCTCACACCATACACAAAAACCAACTCAACAGGTATTAAAGACCTAAATGCAAATCCCAGAACTATACCTGTCATCAATGAAAACATAGGACAAATTAAAGGGCCCTAGTACATAGTCTAGTACATAGATTACCAAACACTGCAAGAATTGCACAAACAAAAGAAGACAAAATAGACAATTGGAACATACTGAAAATCAGAAAATTATGTGCATCAAAGGATTTCACCGAAAGAGTAAAAGGGAGCCCACAGAATGGGAAAAAAATATTTTGCAACAACATGTTAAACAAGGGACTCATTTCTAAACTACATAGAAAACTACAACACCTCAACAAGAAAAAGACAAATAACCCAATTTAAAAATGGGCACAGGACATGAACAGACACTTCACCAAGGAAGACATTCAGGCAGCTAACAAACATATGAAGAAATGTTCACGATCATTAATCGTTGTTGTTGTTTTAAGTGCCATCGAGTCAATTCCTACCTATAGCAACCCTGTATAGGGTTTCCAAGAAGCAGCTGGTGGGCTTGAACCACTGACCTTCTAGTTCAAACGACTTTGCAGTCCGACGCATTAGTCCACAGTGCCACACCAGGACTCATTAGTCATTGGTGGTGGTTATGTGCCGTGGAGTCGGTTCCAGCTCATAATGACCCTGTACAGGGTTTCCGAGGCTGTACATCTTTACAGGAGCAGAAAGTCTCATCTTTCTCCCACGGAACAGCTAGTAGTTTCGAACTGCTGACCCTGAGATTAGCAGCCCGATTCGTAACCACTTAAGAAAGATGCAAATCAAAACAACAATCAGAAAGCATCTCACACCAGCAATAACAGCGAAGTTCAAAATAGCAGAGGGCAATAAATGCTGGACAGGATGTGGAGAGATTAGGACCCTCCTACATTGCGAGGTGGGGGTAGGGGGAGGCAAAATGGTCCAGCCACTCTGGAAAACAGTATGGCACTTCCTCAGAAAGTTGGAAATATGATCCCCCAATTCCTCTACTTGGTGTATATCCACAAGAAATACAAGCTAGGGCATGAATACATATATGCACACCAATGTTTATCACAGCACTATTCACAAGGACAAAAAGATGGAGACAGCCTAAGTTCCCATCAATGGAAGAATGGATAAATAAACTTGGGTACATACACACATGGAATATTATGCTACCTTGAAGAATAGCAAGGAAGCTGCAAGCCACCACATGACATGGATGAACCCTGAGGATATTATGCTGAGTGAAATTAGTCAGAAAAGGACAAATATTACATAAAAACCATTATTGTAAACGCTTAAGAAAAGATAACCATATCAAATGGGGGGGGATGATAACTTCATTGGTTATCAGGGATGGGAGGGAGGGGACAATAAAGCACAGGGTAGGTGGATAAACACACCATACTTTGGGTTGTGGGGAGGGCAATGCACAGGAAGTGGGAGGGGGATGAAAAAGAAAGGCAGACACAGGAACACTGAAGCAGGTTTGCATGGGCTAAATGGGACAGAGGTAAATAGTGATGTATGCTCAACCTTGGAACAACAGGGCTCTGGGATACAGGGATCAAGGTATAGTCAAAATGGGTAAAAGAGATGAAATAATGTTAAGATACTTGACAGTCTTATGAATATTGTTTCCTTGCTTACTACTGTAACACAGACACTTGAAGGGGATAAAAAGGAATATCAGAAAACATGATTACAGGAAGCTTGTAAGCCCGTCTTAAGCCTATAACTCACTAGAATAACTAAAAGGGGTTCTTGTCCAGTGAAAAATGCTTCTTGCAAAGCCTTTGCAGTGTATAGGACCTTAGGTGGAAACTTGAGCCCCATCCAGAATCTTCTGAGGTGGGGCATTCCCACCAGACAAGACAAGCAGACCAACCTGGAGCAACTAGAGATACCAAAGATATTTCTTGAAGGAACGACCAGCAGGGAAAATTCAAAACAAAAACAGTGGTCTGATTGGCTACTATAAGAACAAGCAAGTTGTTTACCAGGGAGCCATTAAGGCAAGCAATTAATTAAGTCCCTTCAGGACAAATCCCCCTCCAAGACTGAAACTCAAAAGGAACACACAAGCAGCCATGTGTGCATGCTGGCAATCAAGTTGGTCTATTGGTGAGTAGAAGCAAGGGAAAGGCAGCAATGAAGATATGGGCTGAATTTGGCCACATTCCAGACT
>NW_006408552.1:21113757-21118802 GCF_000296735.1 Chrysochloris asiatica | reverse complement strand
GTTGACAGGGATGGGCAATTTAGACATTGGCTACCTAAAATGGGGCAGCAGGGTGGGGGTGGGGGGTGGCAATAAAGACATGAAGTGACGGGCTAATAACTTTTCAAGAGGGATTTTAGTTTCAGCGTGTGTGGGGAAGGTAAACCCCCAATGAGCAGTTTTCATCTTCTCTAGCTAGATGGGTCTGGTGAAAAGCAATGGGGTAAGATTCTTAGGACTCAAAAGTGAGTAATTGTTATCATGACTAATTGTGGTTATCACAGCTGTAAAGACAGAAGTTTTGTAACAAAATGGGGGGAGTAGTTAATCTTATAATTCAGTAACAGAGGACCCTAGGACCATCAAGGAAGAAGAGCACAAGCTGATAGATAGAAGAAGCTCACTTCTATCCAGAGAAGCAGCAACACCAGAGATGGAGGCAGACATGAGGACATGAAGAGAGGGAGCAGTTGAGGACTCTAGGCTCATGGAAAGAGAAAGGTTGTGTGCTGGCAGCCAGGAAGCTGGCTTGCAGAATGTGCCCTTTGGTTTTTTGCTTAAATGATTATATATTCTGGAGTGTTTTTTGTGTACATTTAAAAACAAAAACCACAGGGAATAGAAGCAAATACTGTTCAATCAGGATGCACAAAGGGGATTGTAATCACTGCAATGAAACAAAATAGAATAGAATAAGTGTAAAACTGATGTTCCCCCATGTAAACCATCACTCAATTCACAATAAAAAATTTACAAAGGAAAAAAATAAAGAATGGCTTTAGGTGCCTCTTTGAAGAATTACACAGGATAATACTTGTGTAATCCTATCAACAACCACAAGGAGCTCTGGTAGTGTAGTGGTTATAAATCAGATTGCTAATCTCAAGGTCAGCAGTTCAAAACTACCAGCTGTTCCATGGGAGAAAGATGAAGTTTTCTGCTCCCGTAAACATTTACAGCCTCAGAAACCCTATACAGAGTCACTGTGAGTCAGAACCAACTTCTTGGCACACCACCACCACCATCAACAATCTCACCACAATTTCCAGCAAAGTGCTCAAATGATGACAACACAGCTGGAGTACACAAGCGAACATTCATGATACATAAAGTTCTCTGGTGAGAATATTCATGTTGCAATTAGGTCGCAGGGGTCAGAAGAAGACTGGAGGGAGACAGCATCTTAATAATCAGGGTACCATGAAACTGTATAATTTGGCACTTTCCAAATGCCAACACCAATTAACTGAAAATTCATGTTTTCTCCAATCATGCCCATCTTAGGGCATCTAATCTTTCTCTTAAGGTATTAAATTTTCCTTCTGAAAGATGGTTGTTTTTGTTTGATGCCATCCAGTGGGTTGCAATTCATAGTGACCCTGTGGAGCGTTTCTGAGGAGCGGCTGGTAGATTTGAACTACCAATCTTTAGGTTAGCAGTCCAATGTTTATCCTTCCTAAACTGGAAGATGGTATTCTTGTTCAAAAACATTAGCTGCCTCTTCCTAGGAACGATTTTGGATTTCTTTCTCCACCCCAGTGACATCAGATTGTCCAACTAACATCCTTGCCAAGGGAATACAAGTGAAAGTTTCAGGCAAACACTTCTGAGTAGAAGTTTTAAGATCCACTATATGATTGTGGTTTTCTGCTATGCACTCTGTTCTTTCTGAAATATCATTAATGTACCAGAAAGACGCAGCTCTATAATCCTGGTCTCAGATTATAGTAGACGTGTAGCACAATTGCTGTGTGTGTCCGTTAAGTGCCATGGAGTCGATTCCATCTCAATGACACTGTATAGGGTTTCCGAGCAATTGGTGGGTTTGAATGGACACCTTGTGGTCTAGTGCTTATCCTACAGCACCACACCAGGATAATTATATGTGACCAAATACTGTCATGCAATGTGAATGACAAATAAACCTCCGCAGTTGTAAACAAGACAGTTGGGAAGGAATTGTTACTGAAGCCTGCCGCATAACTACCTAATAAATACTGAATCCCTGCTTTTATACTTGGAGACCCACTGATCACTAGGAATCACTGACTCCTAGAAGCTCATAGAAAAGCTTACCTGGGTTCATCATCCCCTTGGAATTGCAGGAATTTTTTACTCCCCTTTGGATTTGATGATTGGAATTATTGGTCCCTCTATAGTATGGGGTGGCAAGTTGGGAATTTCCTTGTCCATTCTCTCCATCGCCAAACCCCCACATTATATGAAAAATTACCTTCCTCTAGCATGCCACATGGAGAGAACCATTCCTGTGATGACAGGGTATGAGGAACAATGGGTGGCTTCACTAGCAGAGAATGAAAGGGGCCATCAAAAAGCAGGGGAAAGCAGACAAAACAGGAAATTCCTTGTTCCAGTCAATATCTTCCAACGTTCTTGGTTTCTCAAGCCCTGCATAAAGAAACTTACAATTTGAGCAGCATTATTTTTCCAAGAATCAGGATCCCAGCTATTATCCATAGTAAGAGCCATTGACAACGAAAGTAATATCATCATTGGCAATAAAATGCGAGCCTCTGCCTCCCAGATTGTTTCTGAGCAGTACTTTAAAGTCTCTGCGTACCTATCACTTGACTATTACAGTGAAAGCTTTGGAAGAAGGTGAAAAGACAGGGAGACTGGCATCAGTAACAATATCATCATCATCACTACTATTATTACCAAAAATTGAAATTGTTAACATTATCCCTCACAAACATTAACTAAGAATATGGCACCAACATTATTCAACCTTTAAAGATCAGAAAATGTAAGATTAAAAAAGTAGCTTGCAAAGAACCATATATATAAAAATTAAGTGGAAGGTTTTGACTTGTGAGCCCAAGTTGCTAACCATCATATTAGCTGGCAGAGAACATAAAATGTCAGGCAGAGCGCATAAAAAATTAAGAAAGTTAAGGAATAAATATTCAGGGATTCTTCCGTACCTAGGATCTTCTTTTAAGAGAAGTAACATGGATGAAGTAGAAAGATTTTTTTCTAGATGGTTTATATAGGAATTACGGAATTTTTTGACTTTGTAAATAACTCATTTAACTGCTCTTGAAAGATCTGTTACCTCAGAGAATAATGATGCTAATTTCATTGAGTGGCAACTGGGAAAAAAGTGGCAATAGGTGTGAACAGCAACTTATAACTGAAAAAGACTAAATAAATGTAATGTATAAGTTTGTCTTTTTGCAATGTCATAATTAGTTGCACAATAACTAACAATGAACTTACACTAACAGATACTATTAGATCAAAAGACCGGAAACTTGAGTATCATATCAAATTCTGAGCATGAAGACTGTAGGATAATTACTGGACCAAAAGTTTGGTTTTAACCAGAAAGGTCAGTGGTTCAAACTCACCAGCCACTCATCAGAAACCCTATACAATATCACTGAGTCAGAAATGACTCGATGGCACTTAACAACAAGAAGATATTTCTAAGATGACATGGCTTCTGACAAGCCAACACTCCAATCAAGAGCAATTAGAAAAGTCAATCAATTATAAGAAATCATCTGTTTAAAAGCATAAGATCCTCTATCAGGATCACAGAGAAAAGGGAAGCTAACTGAGGTGAGCCCAATTTTCTGAGTGTTGATCTTTTCCTAAAGACATTTATCAATTCTTGGCACAGGATAAGAGATTAAGAATACAGGTAAAGGAAAATTGTTAAGAGAGAAATAAACCAACAGAAATGTTGGGAATTACATAAGTCTTTGGTTAAAGGAGGAGTCCTTGGGTGAAGCAAATATTTAAGGGCTCAGCTACTAATTCCAGTTCCAATTCATAGATACCTCAGATGAAAGATCAAGTGATCGGTTTCCAAGGTCACAGCAATAGAAAACCATTTGGAACACAGTTCTACTCTGAAGCATATGGAATAGCTATTAGTTGAAATGGACTCTATAGCAACTATTTTTAGTTTTTTTGTTGTTGGTGGTATTGTATTGGTACATTACAAGAAAATTAGCAAGAATTTGAAGAGTAAAAATCAGAGACAGAAGGAAAACCAGAGAAGTGAGACCAACATTCAGCACTGTTTTCTTTTGAGGCATTTATCTATGAAGTAAGTAGTACACGGCAGGAACTTAAGAGCCAAATCAAAGAGAGTTGAAGACAGACTGGTGACAATCTCACACAGTGCTCAAGAGAAAAAAAAAAAAAAAGGAGAAGAGGTCTTGGAAATATCACAGACAATCAGTTTGGAAAGCTACAGGGTGACACCCTAGGTCTTGTTGTTAAGTGCCGTCGAGTCGATTCTGACTCATAGCAACCCTGTATAGGGTTTCCAAGGAGCATCTGGTGAGCTTAAACCACCGACCTTGCAGTTCAAACAGCTCTGCAGTCTGGAGCGTTAACCCACAGCACCACACCAGGACTGTGGTTAAGGAAAAGGTAGACTGAGTCTTACAAAGAATGCAATTCACTTTCAAGTCAATTTGACCATAACAGTATTAAAGTAATCTTTGCCTCTTCTGCTTGCCAGAAAAGGGTGAATTCTTACTGAAGGGCAATAACATCATCCAGAGGCTCTCCGATTTGAAACACTGAATGCCCAACATTCAGTTTAAAATTACCAGTCATTTAAAAAACGATATCAAGAAAAGAAAAACCATAAAAAAGACACCCACAAATAATTCAGCGATTGGAGTTATGGGACACAGACTTAAAGTATTGATTTAATGGTTCATTAAAATCAAATGCAAAATGTAAATGTAGACATTTTGTAACAAAAAGAGGGGAGTGGTTGATCTTGCAGTCCAGGAGCGGAGGACCCTGGGACCATCAAGGGAGAAGAGGAGTGGAGTGTGGGGCCCTATTCAGAGAAGCAGCTGCCAGAGTTGATGAGGCAGAGAGATGGAGTGGATGGGAACTCTAGACTCAAGGAGGGAGAGGGGCTGTGTGCTGGTGGCCAGCAAGCAGGCTTTCAGGGTGTGCCCTTTGGTTATTTGAATGATTATATGTTCCTCAGTGTTTTGGTGAACAACAGCAAAAACAAAACAAAACAGAGGGAATAGAAGCAAATACTGTTGAATGATGGTGCACGGAGGGGA
>NW_006408552.1:21107090-21113452 GCF_000296735.1 Chrysochloris asiatica | reverse complement strand
GTGGCAACTCATAGTGACTCTTTATAGAATTTCTGAGAAGCAGATGGTAGGTTTAAACAGCCCACCTTGCAATTAACAGTCCAATGCTTACCCTAAAGTACCACACCTGGACTCCATGTACACACTCTGTGTGTATATAAATGTATGTGTGTATAGATACAAACACACACAAAATGCACAGAATAGCATGAAAATACATGTGTGATCCTGGTAAAAAGGTTTACAGGAATGGAACTTGAATCTCAAAAGAGAAGGGTAAAAACATTAAGTCCAAATCAATATTTAAATAAGATGTTGTTGTTGTTGTTGTTCAGTGTTGTAGAGTCAGCTCCAACTCACAGGCAGCCTGTATAGGAGGGTTTCCTAGGAACAGTTGGTGGATTTGAGCCATCAGTCTTTAAGTTAGCAGTCCAGTGCTTATCCTACAGTGCCACACCAGGACTCCATTTGAATAGAACATAGTTTAGAATTCTCTGCAACTGGTGAAAGAAATCAAGGAATGATATACAACCCAATAATAATAAATGCAAAGAGAATGCACATTAATGCCTCATAGTTGAACTGATGAAACAAACACAAAGAAAAGTGTCAAACTTTAGGTGGGGGTGGGAGGGAAATGGCACATGCAGTACAGTGGTTTCCTTCATATGACTCTTCTACCCATAATGCTTGTAACTCCCACCAAACAACTTTTTCCTGATGGGTCTGGCTAAGAAAAGGTGAAAGAAGATAGATGCCGATAGGATGATACGATTCAGTTGTGACTGTCAACAGACTTCACCGTAATTGTAAAAACATGGAACTCGAACGTGGGTTTAAAATGAACCAGAAGCAGGAAGGAATAGCTCACCACTATCAAATAAGACCCAGGAATAGAGCATGTCATTTGGACCTGAGATTCCTGCTCACTGAACCTCCTTGGCCCAGGGACAGAAAGGTGTGTCACCAGCGGAGCAGCAGAGGAGAAGAAGCAGAACTAAGAGCCAGAGCCACCACACAGAGCAGTGGGCTCCCCAGCCCACGGAGCAAAGGAAGCTGAGTGACTTTGGGTAGGAGGCCTGCTTGCAGAGTAGGGTGCCATCCTTCACGTACTTAACGGGGGAACTAAGTTTGCTGACTCAGGAAATCAGAGCCAAGCGTCTTCCGGATGAGGCTTGGGGGTGGAATGATATGCCCTGTGCGCATTTATTGGCAACCCTAAAAGAACTTTTACCATTGTTGTTGCCACACCAGGGCAGAGGTCAGAGCAAGAGGCTCAGGGTCAGAAAGAGGCCTTCCTGTGGACGTGGCAGAGAAGAGGCTGTCCTGATGTAAAGAACTGTGCCCTGAACTTTCTATTCGGAACTATAGCCTGTTAACTTCCCTAATGAACCCATAACTGTGAATATGGTGTCCGACTTCTGTGTGGCCATTACTGTGAATTACAGAGCTGAGAGGACTATGGGAAGAATGGCTGATGCTTGGTGTCATTTTTAACAGCATACTTCAAAGAGCAAATTCTCAAACATAATAGAAACCTTTCACAAATACTCAAAGTAACTGGTATAACACAGAGCAAAAGACCACAAAGAATATAAAATACTAATAATAATTAACAAAATTACATTAATACACATATATAGACTGCTGCACACAACAATGACATAATCCACACATTTCTAATTATACCTTTTTTTTTTGTTTTAAGTTTTTATTGTGAATTGCGTGATAGTTTACACGGGACAGCATAGGTTTTACATTCATTGTTTCATTGCAATGATTACAATGTCCTCCGTGCATCATCATTCAACAGTATTTGCTTCTATTCCTCTAATTATACCTTGATGTTTACTAAAACTTAACATATTCTGTATCATAAAGCAAGTCCCAGGAAATAAAATGTACTGACCTTATTCAGAGTTTATTATCTGACCAGATTAGAATTATAAAAGAATATACAAATCACAAACAAAAACTAAGTAAAACTAGGAAATTCAAAGTATTTTGATATTGACAGGACAAGTTGAAACACATCCCTATTGTATAAGAATTATTGTTAAGTGCTGTCAAGTTGGTGCTGACACATGATAATCCTGTTTAGGGTTTCTGAGGCTGAAAATCTTTTCACAAGATTTTTTCTGCACAGAGCAATTGGTGGTTAGCAGTCCAGTGTTTTATCCTACAGAGTCACTGCACTCACCAGGTGGAAGACTAAACCACCATAAACAGTAGAAAATATTTTCGTTTGAATAGTAATGAAAACAAAATTTTGGAACGTAGTTAAAGTTGTAGCTTAAAAGTATTATAACAAGAAAAAACTGAAAACTGATATCTATTCATTTAATTAAAACAAATTTTTTAAAGTCATTATAAAAGAAAAGGAAAACAATGACAAAGGTACTTACAGAAATTAATAAGAAAACAGACAAGACTGGTCAGAAAGAAAGAGTAAGAGAAAAGGCACAAATTACATTATCAGGAATAAAGGGGTGGCTGTTTCGAGGGAGAAAGATGAGGCAGGCTTTCTGCTCCCCTAAAGATCTGCAGCCTCGGAAACCCTGTGCAGGGTCACTATGAGTCGTAACTGACTCCATGGTACTTAACAACAACGTGTGGCAGTGCAGGGTAATATGCTGGACCTCAAGGGCAGTTTGAGCCACGAGGTTAGTAATTCAAACCTACCAGCTGCTCCTCAGAAATCCTAATCAGGGTACCTATACGTAGGAACTAACCGACGGCACTTAGCAATAATGTCATTACAAAGAATGCTAACAGCAATTTCATGCCAACACTTTTGAAAACTGGGGCAGTGTGGGTGCAGATCCCAGAAAAACAAAATTTCCCAAAGCAGTACAAGAAGAAATGGTAAATCTGAACAGTCCTGTATATAAAAAGGAAATGAAATATGTGAGTGAAAGCTTTCAAACAGAAAACTCCGGGTTCATGGAGAGTCATCAGCGAATGCTCCCAAATATTTAAATTGTAACTAAGAAAGCTGTTATACAAAGCCATTTCTGGGATTAGAAAAAATAGAAACATTTTCCAACTTGTTTTGTAAGGTTAGTATTACCTTATCACCAAAACCTGACAAGAAAGCCAATCTCTCACATAAACATAGATTCTAAACAGAAACTACCAAATGAAATGCTGCTGTCGTTGTTAAGTGCCATTGAGTCAGTTACGATCCATAGTGACCCTGAAGAGGGTTTTTAAGGAGCTGCTGGTGAGCTTGAACCACTGACCTTGCAGTTCAAACCGACATTGCAGTCCAGCACATTAACCCCCAGCGCCACACCAGACTCTACCAAATGAAACAGAAACTAATAAATGAGCATATTGCTGTTCTTAAGTGCTGTCGAGTTGGTTCCAATCCATAGGGAGCCTGTGTAGGGTTTCCAAGGAATGGTGGATTTGAGCCACAGACCTTGTGGCTAGCAGTCCAGTGCTTATTCTACAGTGTCACTCCAAGACTCCTAAATGAGTATAGTACATGTCAATCATTCAAAGCTAAATCAAAATAAAGTCTACATTTATAGGAAAAACAGCAATAAATGCAGAAAATAACTTGATAAAATGCAATAATATCCATTCATGACAATACTTAAATATTGATAAAGTTAAATTCCTAAATCTGATAAACCCCTAGAGCAATCATAATAATTTAAACTGTTTCCTAAGAATGCTCACTGGGATATTCCCACTGTTATCAGCAACATAATGGCATAAGAATATATTGTCACAAGGCAAGAAAAAGAAAACATAGACTATTAAAAGAAGAAACAAACTATTATTCACAACTCATCTGCTATATGGACATAAAATCCAAAAGAATTATCAAAGTACTAGCATAAAAAGCACATTTGTTCATTATCCCCCAAATTGAACACACATCATTCACAAAAGCATCAAACACTGAGGACAAAATTTATCAAAGGATGAGCAAGAGCTTTACACATTTCTAAAAGATTACTGAATTAATCAAAAGATACATAAAAAATTGAATGATGAACTATGTTCATGGGTTTAAAGATGAATGAAGTAAAAAATATCAATTGTTTCTCAAATCAGATTATTTCATGGTTGCCTATTAAGTGCCGTTGAGTCGGTTCCAAGCCATAACTACCTTGCATAGGGTTTCCAAGGAGCAGCTGGTGAGCTTGAACCACTGACACTGTGGTTCAAACAGATCTTGCAATCCAGCACATTAACCCACAGCATGATTACAGGACTCACCATAGAATCCTCAATAGAATACTGAAATAATTTAAAAACATATAATAAATGGAGTAACACATTATGCTAGTGGATCAAAAGATAAATTAAGTAAAAATGTCAATTGTTTCTCAGACCAGATTATAGAGTCAATATAATTCCTGTCAAAATCTAATAAATTATTTTTGTAGAAACTGACAAGATGATTCTAAATATGTATGGAAAGACAAAGGACCAGGAGTAGCGAAGACAATTTTGAGGAAAAAAAACAAAAATACAAGCCTAGAGGTCTTCGACTTTCAAATATTAAGGCTTCCTTTAAAGCTCAGGAACTAAAATAGTGTGAAATTGGTTCAAAGACAGTCAAATAGACTATCAAAACAGAAAAGAGAATACAGAAATAGACCAATATATATACAAACTCTTGATTTATGATGAAAGTAACATTGCAGCGCAGTGAGAAGGAAATGGTCTTTGCAATGGCTACTCCTGTGTTACTTGGATATCCATGTTGGAGAAAGAAAAAAGAATCACCTCTACCTAACACATACACAAAATCAATAACATATGGATAATAAATCTAAGTTGGAAAAGTGTGAGTGTAAAGTTCTTAAAATTCATAGAATATCTTCACAACCTTTAGAAAGTGTTCCTCAGTAGGATGTGAAAAAGACTAAACATAAAGATGCCGATAAACTAAGCTATATAAAAATTAAGAAGACACAAAGACAGTATGACGAGAGCAAATGGTATTTTTCAGACTGGTGAAGATATTTTCAATACACACAACCACCCAACAAAGAATTTTTATTCAGAACATGTACATAGCACCTATATTTCTATAAGAAAAGACAAATGCAAACCAGTAAAATAAAATGGACAAAATACTTTTGGACAAACCTTACCAAATTATAGCCAAGTGATTAATAAGCATACAAAAAACAAAAACAAAAACTCAATCTCAAAAGGTCAGGATTTATTTAATCACAAAGTTCAGAAGGGTTTGGAAGGCGGGTAAAATGGAATTGAGAACCACAGGCATGAATCACGTAGGACTGCGGTCATAGAAAGGAAATGAATTATATGATTGACTGAATATAAAATGATGGTCTGCTCTGTAAACCTTTATTCAATTTACAATAATAAAAAAAAAAGTGATCCATCTCACTAGTCATTAGAGAAATTCAAATTAAAACTATAAGATACCATCACACTCACCAGAAAACAAATAAATAACACAACTTACAACACTATAAGAGGCTACAAAAAGTTTCTGGAAAAATTCCATTATTTTTTAATTCCTTTTTCCCACAAACTTTTGGAAGCGCCCTCACAAGTGCTGGTGAAGATAAGGAGCATCTGGAACTCTCAAAGACAAATTTGAGAAAACTTTGATAATATTTGCCAACTATTTGAAGGACAAGGAATTCCACTATTTATAATATATCTAACAGGGATGCATATATATGTCCCAAAATAAATGATAAAGAATTCCATAGTAGAATGGTTTACAATAACTGAACCCCAAAATGATCCTAAAGTATATTCATGCAACGGAATACTATGTAGCAATGAAAAATTGAGTTACAATGCATATGGTTCTTACAAACAATGTGGTAAGAAACCAAACAGAAAGACTAAATATTTTGTGATTCCATGTTTGTAAAGTTTAAAAACAGAAAAGTAGTCTATAGTAATTTGTTGTTGCTGATGGTGGGACCATCTAGTCGGCACCGAGTTATAGCAACTCTATGAACAACAGAACGAAATACTGCCTGATCATGCGCCAACCTCCCAATCTTTGCTAAGCCAGAGCCCATTGCTGCTGCCACTGTGCTAACCCATCTTGTTGGGGTGGGGCTTCCTCTTTTTCTCCGACCCTCCACTTTACCAAACATGGTATCATTCTTCAGGGACTAATCCCTCCTGATAACATGTCTGAAGTATGAGAGACAAAGTCTGGCCATCCTGGCTTCCAAGGAGCTCTCTGGCTGTACTTCTTCCAACACAGATCTGTTTGTTCTTTTGGCAGTTCATGGTACTTTTAATATTCTCCTTCAACACCGTAACTCAAATATATAGATTCTTCTATGGTCTTCCTTAATCACTGTGCAACTTTCACATGCATATGTGATTGCTGAAAACACCATGGCTTGGATCTTAGTCCTCAA
>NW_006408552.1:21105067-21106135 GCF_000296735.1 Chrysochloris asiatica | reverse complement strand
TGAAGACTCCTCCCCTCTCTGTTGGTATTTTGAGCTACAACCTCCATGAGATAAGGAGCTCTGGTAGCGTAGTGGTTACGAATCAGGCTGCGAACCGCAAGGTCAGCAGTTCGAAACTACCAGCTACTCCGTGGGAGAAAGATGAGGCATTCTGCTCCCGTAAAGATTTATTGCCTCTGAAACCCTGTACAGGGTCACTATGAGTCGGAACCAACTCCACGGCACACAGCCACCACCACTTCCATGAGATAGGTCAAGTTCATCAAATTGTAGGAATTTACCCTCATTTCCTTTATCAAAAATTGTTTTGTTTTTGTTTTTTTATCTTCCTCTAGTCAAGTCCTGATTATCAAGCCATCAAGGTTAAGTCAAATGGGTACTATCTGCAGGTTTGGGTGCTCTTATGCATCTCCCTTCACTTGATATCAGCTGGATGCTTCACTCTCAGCTCTAGCCCTCTGTGGCTATGTCCTTGTCCATGGGCTCAGGAGTCCCCAGGTCTCACCACACTTTGGACCAACCAGCCCTTCCTCTTCTCTCTCTCATCTCCAGGTCAACAGGAGTCTATGGAACGTGGCTGAACTCAGCCCATTTCTTCATTGCTGTCTCTCCCTCTATTCCACTCACCATTAGATCAATGTGGTCACCAGCAAGCTTACATGCCTGCTCATGTGTTCCCTTTGACTTTCAGTCTTAGAGGGGAGTTTGTCCTGGAGGGACTTGATTGCTTGCCTTGATGGCTTCCGGGTGAACAACTCGCTTATTCTTGTAGTAGCCACTCATACTGCCTTTTTTGTTTTGGGTTTTTCCTGATGATCTTTCTTTGAAGATGTAGCTTCTGTCTCTCTAGCTGTTCCAGACTGGATGGCTTGTCCTTTATGGTGGGAATGTACCACCTCAGAAGGTTCTGGATGGGACTCAGGATTCCATCTAAGGTCCTATATACTGCAAAGGCTCTGCAAGAGGTCTATTTCACGGTGCAAGTTGTAGAATCCCTTTTATGTACTCCAATGAGTTACAGGCTGAAGACAGGCTTACAAGCTTTCTGTAATCATGTTTCCCGACATT
>NW_006408552.1:21100765-21102700 GCF_000296735.1 Chrysochloris asiatica | reverse complement strand
TTGAAAAATACAGAGTTAGGATGGTGGGGTGGTGGTGGTTATGTGCCATGGAGTCGGTTCCGACTCATAGTGACCCTGCACAGGGTTTCTGAGGCTGTAAGTCTTCACGGGAGCAGAAAGCCTCATCTTTCTCCCACAGAATGGCTGGTAGTTTTGAACTGCTGACCTTGAGGATAGTAGCCCGACTCGTAACCACTATGCTACCAGAGCCCCTTACAGACTTAGGGAAGGTGTTTCCAAAAACTCCCTACCATGTTCAGGCACATGAAGTGAAACATGGTAACAGGAGATAAAAGAGAGCTGGTAAAAGCCCAGAACAAGGTGCGCAGCTGCTACTTAGTGCCACTCAATTGTTATTTTATTTTATTTTTTAATTGCAAACTGAAAAGCAGTTCAGACACGGCCAATTTGCAATCTCTGATTTAAGAAATATGTTGTTATCATTAAGTGCCTTCAAGCTGGTTCTGACTCATAGTGACCCTGCATAGAGTTTCCGAGGGGTTTTCAGTGGGTTTGAACCGCTGACTTTTTGGTTCAAGCCAACCTTGCAGTCCAGTACTTATCTTACAACGCCACACCACGATTCTTTTTTTCCATCTAAGTCATTGGCAATACTTATGCTGTTCCTAGTATCCATTCTCCAAATACTCAGTAGTTTCCTTCTTAAAAAAGATACTCCTTTCAAATACAGATGACATAGAAGCTTTAGCACTTATTTATTTAGTGAAACTATATTACAGTTTCTGAAAATCAGATGGCTTTACCTTTGTAATCTGTAGAAGGAAAATTACCCTTTTCCAATAGGTACACTCACATATACTTTATGTGACATTTTTTAACAGCCTCGAAGTTTCAACCTCAAAACCATCTATATATGAATTGCTTTTAATTTAGCAACTATGGAAAAGAGAATAATTTGGCAGCTACTTCTTGATATATGTCAAAGACTGGGATCCTCCCCTGAGAATCCGGTGCTCATAAAAGTAATATTTTCTTCCATTCATGGTACTGAGATTTGTGCAGCCAACGCAACGCTGCGCTCCGGTGACTGTCACTCTAAGACACACACCGTTACAGGGTGATTTGCTTTTTGGTTTTTTTTTTGGGGGGGGGAGGTATTTCTGAATAATACAATCAAGGATTGATCTGAATTATTAAAATAAAGGGAAAGAAATCAATTTTTAAAGTGACGGTGGTGATCTTTACATTATATGTGTGATTCTTGTACAACATTAATTCCCAGGCTGCTGTTTGCCTGGTTTACTTGTGATAAAGTGTCCTTTACAGGGAACAAGATCCCGTTGTCCACAGGAGTCCATTGTTAAGTTAAGAAGAAGATTCAATGGGCAGACAGTGAAAAACTAAAGTTATCTATTCTGTAGCCCAGAGACCTTTCAGTGTTTTGATGCAAATCACCTTAGAATGGTTATGGTAACAATAGCAATGGTCTAGCTAACTGGACTGAGTACATGCTATCCACACACACACACACAGCTCATGTGTTAGTTGGCTACCCCAAAGGTCGGAGGTTTGCGCTTACCCAGAAGGCTTTAGAAGAAATGCTTGGTGATAGACCTGTTTTTTAATGTTTTATTGTGAATTATGTGATAGTTTACATGGGAGAACATTAGCTTTACATTCATCCTATTGTATACCGTTTTGTTGCCAAGGTTACAATCCCCTCCATACATTATCAACCAACCAAAGGGTATACCGGGCAAGGCTGCTCCCAGGTCATCAGCACACAGCCCCTCTCCCTCTCTGGGTCTAAAGTCCCCAGCCACTCCATCTCTCCATGTCATCGTCTCTGCCTCCATCTCTGGCGTCAATGCTTCTCTGGGTAGGGTCCCGCTCTCCACTCTTCCAGCTTGATGGTCCCAGGGACCTCTGTTCCTAGACTGAAAAGTCAATCACTCCCCTCCTTTTGCTACAAAA
>NW_006408552.1:21093301-21100380 GCF_000296735.1 Chrysochloris asiatica | reverse complement strand
CAAGTGGGTACTATCTGCAGGTGTGGGTGTTCTTGTGCATATGCCCTCTCTTCTTATCAGCTGGATGCTTCACTCTCTACTGTAGTTCTCTGTGGCTATGTTGCTGACTCTGAGCCCAAGAGTCCCCAGGTCTTGTCACACTACTGGCCAACCAGGTCTCCCCCAGGGCTCACAGGAGTCTATTGAACGTAGTAGGGCTTAGCTCGCAACTTCATTGCTGTTTTTCCCTCACTTCCCATTATCGGTGACGAGCGTGGTCACCAAACAGAGCGTGTATTCCCATTGAGTCTTAGTCTTGGAAGGGGGCTGGCGATATACTTTTAAAAATTGAGCCACTGAAAACCGTATGTAGCAAGCACAGTTGTAGGATCATTTTCTAGCCATCTCCAGTAAATGTCACAATGTCAGTACCTCCCATTTAATTGCTCAACCACGAAATCCAATCTCAGAAACACGATACAGGGTTGCTATGAGTTGGAACCAACTGAAAGGTACTTAACAACAATAACACATGATAATTGGATCATTTCTTTGAACTAATTAAAAGCGATGTCTTTCTGAGTTACTGAAATTTCTGAATCAAATGAAAGTCAGAAGCAACATGATGAGATGGTAAGAAAGCATCATGCTTTGAGATGGGAGACCTAAATTTGAATTTTTACTCTCCTTACCCACTGTGTGACCCTAGTCAAAACACTTGAACTCCCCAATTCTCAATTTTATCATACATATATTTAGGATGGTGTCAATAAAACCTTCCCTCCAAGAAATATTGTTAATTGAAGCAGATAGGTTAAAAAAAAAACAAAAAAAACCCTTATAGTTCCTGTCACATAATAAAGACTCAGCAAGCATTTGTTGAAGATAAAGACTTGTATATAACAATATGGATTGATTTCCAAGAATATTGTTGTCGTTGTTAAGTGCTGTTGAGTCGGTTCCAACTCAGAGCAACCCCGTATAGGGTTTTTGAGCAGTGGCTGGTGAGGTCTGAACTGCCGACCTTGAGTTCCAACCAACCTTGCGATCCAGTGCATTATTCTGTAGCACCACACCAGGACTCCAGGTTCTGACCCATAGTGATTCTGTACAGGGTTTCCAAGGAGCAGCTGATGAGTTTGAACCACCCACCAATCTTATGGTTTGAACCAACCTTTTGGTCAAGTGCTTAGCCTACAGCACCACACCAGTACTCTGAGAATATTGTTGAATAAAAAAGCAATTTCTCACCAACACATACAGTATGATACTATGAATGTTTTAAAAAATGACGAAATAGTATTTTGGAGTACATCACCAATTGTTTCTTGGAAACCCTATATATATGTCGGAATTGACTCAGAGATCCCCTTAACTATAGCGATAGAGAAAAAAAGCTGGAAAGGTATATCATAAATATAAGATTGAGCTTTTAAAAGAGATTGTACTGGGGATCAGAAATGGAGGTAGAGGTAAGGGGGTTTGGGCTACAGCTGTTGTTGCTATGTGCCGTGGAGTCGGTTCTGACTCATAGCGACCCTGCACAGGGTTTCCGAGGCTGTAAATCTTTACGGGCGCAGACTGCCTCATCTTTCTCCTGCGGAACAGCTGGTAGTTTCGAACTGCTGACCTTGTGGTTTGCAGCCCAATTTGTAACCACTACGCTACCTGTAGAAGATAGTATTTATCTAAAAATAAAGATGTATTCATATAGCATATATGTAATAGATAAATGCTACATAGTTCAATAATATGTGTAGGTCCCTTCAAGCCAATCCACTAGACTATAAGCTTCATATCTTTCTAGTTACCACTACCAATCCCAGTGCCTAGAACCGTGCCTAGATTAGCAAAACCACTCCAATATGCATTAAATGAATAAACAAGTGAGAAAGTGCCTTAAAGGGCAGATAGGAAATATGTGATTATTTATAAGATACCTTAAAAATGGTCAACTAATTTGTTCAACCAAATGATTCAAATCATCTAATCTATAATCTATATCTAAAATGTTCATAAATATATTCTGAGTTTTGTTTTTTTAATGGTTAATTTCAGTCTTTAAGTAATCAAAACTTCTAAAATTTTGAATTAATCAGATTTGCTCCTGACACTGCCCATTTCAATAGAAAGGATTTCTCCCCAGGAGTAGTTGGAGCTTGCGAATGGCTCAAGCATCCAGGAAGCAGAAAACTGTCATTACGCCACAGGCAGAAGAAAGCTAGAATTGGCATAGTTATCAAAGCACTGGTAGAAACCAGTACTGTTGATTTTCAGTGACAAGTGACATAGACAGAGCTGATGTTAAAACAGAGGGCAAGGAAGCCAAACAGCAGAGTTCACTCTGCAAAACTAGAACTATGGGTAATCAACCATGATTTCAAGACAAAATCAATCTGGAAAACATTAAGAAGGTTTGAAGGAGGAGTCACAATCTATAAATAAGAGCTGCAAAGAGTTAAAGGGATGATTCGATTGGTGAAAAGAAACATAGTTGAAAAGAATCCTTTTTCCATTAAAAACATCTTCAAATATATTTGCAATCTATAAAATATAAAGGAAGAAAAAGAAAAATAAGATTCTTGTGATAATGAGAAATTGGAGCTAGGCAGATTGGCTAAATAGCTCCTAAATCCTCTTCTCTTGACAAAGAAAGCAGCAAAAATGAAGGGTGGATTAGGTTTTCTTTGCGTTAATCGGGGAAGAAAATGCTGATTACAATGAAAGCATTTGACAAGAGACCAATACCAGTGAAACAGACAAGCTATTAACACAAGAGAACTAAAATCCATGAAAATTATTTTTAAATTATTAAGTCAATAAGACTAGGAGTTTGATTTCATATGCCCACACATACAAAAAAAAAAAAAAAAAAAGCTAAATAAATCAATGTTAACCTTGAATTTGGATCTTTTAACTTAATACAATCTCATTAATCTTAAATGATGTCAAAAACTTAACACAAAACAAACTGGTATTTGAGTTCTTTACATTGGCTAGCCCAGTATTTTCATTTAAAGATAGTGAGCTAACTGGCTGCAAGGGGCATCCTATTTTAACTAATTGGTAATGTTGTTGTTAGGTACTATCGAGTCACCTTTCAAATTCATATGAACCCCAAGTGACAGAACAGACTAGTCCATAGGATTTTCTAGGCTATAATCTTTATGGAAACAGATCTTCAAGCTATGAGCGACTAGTATCAGAACCTGTCCATCTACATTCAAGAGGAGAGATGAGAATTCCCATTAATTTCTTTTTCTACAAGGTAGAGGTCAGACATACATCATACCTCTCTACTCTCCAACTTTTTTTCTGTTTTTAATACCAATTCTAATACCAGTCATCCTCCCCATAACACCCTCTACTTTTCTTCTGGCTTCAATAATCCATTGCAGTGGAAACGTAAAACTCACATTCCATACTCATGATTCTGTAGTTTATTTGGGAAGTAACAAGTTACAACTTAGGATCATAATCCATTTGAAAATAATTGGATACAACTCAGGAGACAGTTCTTCAATCAGGATAGCTTCCAACCAAGAAGAAAGACAGTGCTCAGTTTCTTCTCAACCTTCTCTGAAAGAAGGAAGGCCTTCTTTCAGCCATGCCTACCCACAGGGCCTTCTCTCAGTCTCTGCCCTGCTTAGGCAAGTGAAGTAGCTCTTTTGGTTCTGCAGACAAATGCTCAGTGTTACCCCGCTCCACCAGCAATCTTCCTACCCAAGGGCACTCAGCTCTGTCTCTTGCTTGGTAGGTCAGCAAATTCAATGCAAACATTTTGCATCCATTTCTGGGTTCCCACCGTCGTGCTGCTGTGTTACCAGCTGTGCCTTCTCTCCCCCTCTTTAGTGGTATAGCTCTTTCTCTCCTACTTAGAAGGTTCTCAGCACAGGGACCCTGGGTCCAAAGGATGCTCTCTGATCCACATGCTACTTCTTGATAGAAGTGAGGACCCCTCAATCTTTGTGGAATTGATCTTGTTATAAGCCTAATTCTCCCCACAATGACACAAACTGACAAATGTCCTTGGTAGGCCATAGTCACCTAACTTGCATAGAAATAGACCAATCCCCACAAAGATTGGTTTTATTCACCTTATTTGCATAGTAAAATGTCCAATCTTTGCATTGTATGTAAAATAGACCAATCACAGGGCAGAGTATGGCCCAATCAATTATTTTTGGCAGAATTATAAACTCAAAGCCAGAAAAGCCATATGTATATATGAGAAACTGATTATACTGCACTGGTCTATTTCTCAAGGAGCAGCTCCAAATCACCAACCTTTAGGTTAGCAGCTGAATGATTAATCCTTGTGCCACTAAGGCACTACCATTGACACCAGGGACATCAGTTAAAAAAAAAAAAAAAAGGAAGATTAAAACCTGATCAAGTGTATTGTATTTTTATTATAAATTGAATTCTGAACTATACTGTTAAGACCCAACTGTAGAAAAAATCTAACATGAGCTAGAAAGAATTGATGTGAAACACACAAAAAGGTAGGGGACAAGAACACCACTCTTGGGAAGGAGACTCTGAACCATCAGTCCACAAGGTTGAGTTCCACAAAGCTGAGCAAACGTGCTTTTGCCATAGCGATTATTTCTGTCTGGTGGCTTGAGTTTGCTTTTGTCCTTTCTGTATAGTCAGATGTTTTTGGAGGTAAAAGCAGTAAGGGAAGGAAAACTAAATGAATGGAGTGGGAGAAAATTTAGAACAAAGCTCAAAATTATACAAAAAGACCTAACTTACTGGTCAGAAAGAGACCCTTGCTTGGCCACATTTCAGGTATCAGGTCTAGGATGGAACTCACGTTCATCGCCCAATTTTCAGTCAAGTGGTAGATAGGGGACAACACAATTAGTAAGGTATGCTCACCATGGAGTGGTCAAGTACTCGACATGAAATGGGCAATATTTACTTAATGACAAAGTCCAGAAAGGTTGGGAAACAGGGTGGAATGGAAATATCAAGGAGAGCAAGTGGGATAATCACTGTTACATGGAGAAGATTGCAAATCACTGAGATGAAACAAAGCATATGATTTGTTGAATGTCAAACTGATTGATGATCTACATTTAAAACCTTCATTCAATTTACACTAAAAAATTTTTCAAAAAGAAAATATAAAATGGAGCATTTTCAGGCCCATAAGCAGCAACCAATTGTCATGATGCGGTCCAAACTAATGGTGGCTCCATGCACCCACTCAAAGGAGAAGGAAAAAGATTGTACATAGTCTTTAAATGTATTTTGTAAGGTAGGAAAGGAACAATATGAGTCCTGGCGTGGTGCTCTAGGATAACCCACTGTTGTTGTTAAGTGCCATCGAGTCAGTTCTGACCCACAGCGACCTTGTATAGAGTTTCCGAGGAGCAGCTGGTGAACTTGAACCACCGACCTTACAGTTCAAAGGGCTTTTCATTCTGGCACATTAGCCCTCAGCGCCACACCAGGACTCCCTAGGATAAGTACTGGAATGCTAACCATAAGGTTAGCTGTTCAAATGCACCAGCCACTCCTTGAAAACCACATCCAGGATCGCTATGAGTCGGAACAGACTGGATGACACACAGCAAGAACAAGCTCTCAGCTGAGCAGTCTGGTGTGGATGGTTAAGACCTTGAGCCAGAATTAAGATCACAACTTCATCACTTGCTGGGTGTGTAACCTTGGAGAAGTTCCACATACACTCCGTGCCTTACTTTCTGCATCTGTAAAATGCATACAATGACAAGCCCCATCATAGAAGGGCAGGTGAAGATTCAATGAGTTTGTTGTTGTTAAGCACAGTGGAGTCCTCTCTAACTCAAATTGACCCTGTGCAAGGTTTCCAAGGAGCAGCTGGTGGCTTTGAACTGCTGATCTTGTGGTTAGCAGTCCAGTGCTTATCCTGCAGCACCACACCAGGAATCCAAATACATTTGTGGGAAGCTCTTATTCTCGTGAACCTGAAGTGTGAGAGAGAGAAGGTCCTAGCCAAGAGGAGGACTTGTAAGGAAAACAGATCCTCAACAGAAAGAGGAAGGCAGTGAACTCCTGCATTCCTCAGCGCTGAGGAGGAAGTCATAATTGACAATGCAATAACAGGGATGCAATTACTGTCATCGAGAGAAATGCAGGTGTGAGACCTCCAGCAATTAGGGGTGTGGGTGTATGTGGGAATCTCCAAAGAAACCCTAAAATCAGCCATGAGTAAAAGCTACTTCACATATCTGCCCACTCAAAGGTACTGATGTCAGTTCATGATAGTTCCAGGTTCATGCCCTCCTTTCCTCTACTCTGAGGACTCTCTCAAATACTAGAGAGGACAGGAACTGGTTAAGAAGATGAGGAAGGAGATAGGGAAGTCAGTCATTTCCCTTTCCTGACACCTAACTGTCCTATATATGGCAAGACCCAGATGGACAGGTGTTAATATCAAACTCGTTTCAAACTGTTGGCAGTAGACGGGATATTGTAATTAATTGATGTGCGACTAAGTACTGTGACTTACAGGCATTGTTGGAATTTCTATTACTGAACAGGTACCAGAAGGTTTTCATCCAGAGGCAGTAACAGAACTTACCCTACTGAAAAAAATCTAGAGGGACAAAAGAAGGGAAAAAAAAAAAAAAGATTCCCTTAGGATTACACCACACAAACCATGTGCACTTAATACAGTATTTCAACGTTTTAAGGTTCATAAACTAGCGTCTTCAAGATGATCTGACTCATAGCGAGCCCATGTGCATCAGAGTGAAGCTGTGCTCAGCAGGGTTTTCAACGTCTGATTTTATAGACGTAAAGAACCAATCCTTCTGGGTGGACTCAAACCTCCAATCTATCTGTTAGCAGCCAAGTGTCATACAGTTAAAAATGGTTTATATCTGTTGACATTTACTATGTGACATATGCTATGCTTTACCCTAATGCAACATCCCATTTACTCTTCACAGCCACAGTCACTATGAGTCTGAAACAAATATATATATATATTTGTTGTTAAGTGCCATGAGTCGGTTCCGACCCATAGCGACCCTGTACAGGGTTTCCGAGGCTGTAAATCTTTACGGGAGCAGAACGCCTCATCTTTCTCCCGCGGAGCAGCTGGT
>NW_006408552.1:21082487-21091301 GCF_000296735.1 Chrysochloris asiatica | reverse complement strand
CCCCAGTCGCATTTTGAGTGCTCATTTCCCGGCACTATATCTGACGATGTTCTGATGTTCTTCCTCAAGTTTCAATATTCAATATTCTGGTGCTGACAGTGTTCCACTGTTCTTCATAAGGTTTTCAGTGGCTAACTGTTCCAAAGCAGACCATCTCTCCCTCTTCCTCATCTGTTTTAGCTTGGAAGCTCAGTTGAAACCTGTCTACCATGGGTGACACCAATGATATTTAAAATTCCAGTGGCATAGTTTCCAGAATCACAGCAACACACAAGTCACTACAGTACAACAAACTGAGAGATGACTGGTGGACCTTATGAGGTGAGCAGTATTATGATACCATTTTATAGTTGCCAGAAAACCTGATAACTTGCCTAAGATCATACTAGTCACCAGTAGAGTTGGAATTTCAAGCCACCATGCCGGTTATTGGCTACTGGTTCTTCTTTGAGGAGAGCTAAAATAATAAAATAAAAATATGAATCATTTACATAGGGTTTATCCTGTGAGTTACCTGAATCAGCTCAAACAGCTGTCCACAAGCTGTCCCTGCCATCCCCTCCATTTTACAGATGCTGAAACTGAGGTAACAAGAGCACCTTACCCAAGACAACACAGCCAGCCCTCGAGGGCTAAACAGGGAAACCCAGGAAGCAATCTACTGCGCCTTGCTGGAAGTACATCATTAAGCTCTACACAAATGATAAATGGTATCATTGTTGCTGTTGTTAAGTGCCGTCTTCGAGTTTCTGACCCATAGTGACCCTGTATAGGGATTCTAAGGAGCAGCTGGTGAGCTTGAACCACTGACCTTGCAGTTCAAATGACTTTGCAGTCTGATGCATTAGCCCACAGCGATTAGCATGGCTATTAAGAAAAAGAGTTGCCATCGAGTCATGTATGACTTAGAGCAAACTCATGTATGCCAGATGCTTCTGAGTACACTCAACTTCCAACCTTTTGGTTAGCTTCCAAGCACACTGACCATGTGCATCACCCACGATTCCTAGTAGTACTATTATTAGAGCTGGAATATATGGGAGTAGAAGTATTTGTTGTTGCTGTTGTTAAGTGCCATCAAGATGGTTCCAACCCATAGTGACCCTGTACAGGGTTTCCAAGTAGCAGCTAGTGAGCTTGAACCACCAACTTTGTGGTTCAAAATGACTTTGCAGTCCAGTGCATTAAACCACAGTGCCACATCAGGATTAATCTAAAATAATAGGAAAGGCATGTCTGGCAAAGGCAAGAGCAAGGGCCCAGAGGCAGAATTGAATATGGAATGTTCTAGGAGCAGCAAGTTCAGGAATTGCTCTCACAGAGGAACTCATTCACAGGGGCAGCCAGGAAAGTGAATCAAGTAGAGAATAAACAATAAATCCCTGAAACAACTGTTCACACTCTTTCGCCTGCGTGCCTCCTAGGACACTCTCATCACTCACATTAAGAAGCAATGGAGGTATAACCAACCCAGAGACCTCGGAATGAAATCAGTTGAAACTGACTCCTCCTTTGGCGACGCAGAAGCCATAAATCCGCCACTCACCAAGATGCCAAGTAAGCTCTGGCACACAGGTGCCATACATCTTTCTCTGACCCATCAGAAATGCTTTCCTCTTGTAAACAGGAGTAGGTGGTGGTGTTGCTATTATTTTTCCTTGTTTCCCTGCCTGACTTCATGTAGTGAATTGAAAACAAGTTAGCTTGGTGCTAAAAAAGAATTTGTATTCATCTCTGAAGACCAATCAGGATTTGAATGTACCTGCTCTAAGAAGCTCACAAAAAGTCCTTTTTCTTTTTTCCCCAGAATACCTGAGAAGTCGTCTGTAGCACAGGAAATATTTTTTCATTAAACTCAGATGGCTTAGATTCCTCAGGGTTCAGCACAGTCCAGATCCGTCAATGGTAGAAAAAGTTTAATGGTGAAGGGTTAATTGCTGAATTGAAAAAAATTACTGGATTCATAAATTAACGAAACAATTGTTAGAGAGAAAAGGATATAGTTTCTGGGAACAGGCAGCCTCGGGTTTGGATCTTGTTAAATCACCAATTTTAGTGGCTTTGGCCAAACAACGAAATCTCTCTGTGCCTATTAAATCATTTGTAACAGGGGATCGGAACAGCTACAATGACAGACTCGGTTGCTGTTTTGTTTTCCTTTCAGTATCCGTTGATTTTATTTCTGTAGCACTCTTGATTTTGGTTTCATGACCCACCCCCTTCCCATCTGCAGTTCCTTGTTGGCTCTAACCACACATAGCTTCAGAAGGGAATATATAACTTAGGCCACAAGTAGGCCATTCCTTTGTCTGTATCCGGTCAACCACAGACAATATTCAATCCCAACTCTTGTTGGAGCTTGAAGAGACTTTCTTCACTCCATTTTAATTGAGCATGAAAGGATGAGAGTATAGCTGCTGAAGATAGATTCCCACCATAAGAAAAATAATGCTGAAAACAGACATCCAGGAGACAACTGAAAACTTAGTCCAGTGGAAAAGAATATCAAAGAAATGAAAGGCGCTGAGAAGAAACTAGTCCATAGGACTAGTTAACAGACTACATGAACTATGAACTCATCTATCTTAAGACCAGAAGAATCAGACGGTGCTGGCTACTACTGACTGTTCTGATCAGGAACATCAGAGATGGATCCTTATAAAAGGAGAGGAAAATGTGGAACATAACTCAAATTCTGGAACTGTCCAGACTTATTGGGACAGATAGGACTGGAGGACTCATATTTAAATCTTGAACCAAAACTATTTCATGAGGTCCTCTTCTAACTAATAGATAGACTCATAAATACTATGACCCATGGGGGAAAAAAATCATTAACCTAGAACCAAAACTATTCCATGAGGTCGTCTTCTGATTAAGTAATGGGTTGCCTCATAAATACTATCACCCATGAAAAACAACATCGTTAACTTAGTAACCCTTTAAGAGAGTCCTGGTGTGGCACTGTAGTATAAGCCCTCGACCGCAAGGTTGGTTTGTACCGCGAGGTCTGTGATTGCTCCTCGGAAACCCAATACAGGGTCGCTATTGGTCAGAACTGACTTGACGGCACTTAACAAAACCAACAATAACCCTTTAATATGTTATATTTGTTTGTCAATCGTTTCCTCAGTTTGCTTTTGAATTTTTCACACCATAGAGTAGCCAAGCAGTAAATGTTTGTTGAATCAATGTAAAAACAAAAACAGTGCTGAAAAATGGAGGGAACCCAACTTGGTTTGATCATTCAAGCCAGCCATGTTGAGACGGTTAGTTGCTATCTAATCGATTCTGACGCATGGAAACCCCATGTGTGCACAGCAGCACTGCTCCGCAGGATTTGCAAGGCTATGACCTTTCAGAAGCAGATTATTCCAGGTACCCCTAAAGTGTGTTGGAATCACCAACCTTTCAATTAGCACAGCACTTAACCACTTGCAACATCCAAAGTGTCCTAAAGTCAGACTTGCCCACTCAGGTTTTCAGTTATACAAATCCAAACATTATGCTTCTCCTGTTTTCTTCTAAACCAATCCAAATTGTTTTTTCTGTCATTTATAATAAAAATATCACTAAGTTATAAACCATAGATAATTTTGGAGATGATAATAATAATAGCTAATATTAATTGATAACTTAGATACTATTCAATCCTAACCAAATCCACTGAGTTCACGCAGATTTTAATCAACACCATCACTTGCAACTTCAGAAGTTACAAAACCTTTTATACTGAGAGTATCCTTGTCTTGTAGCTAAACTGGACAGATCCCTGGGGCCCTAGACTCCTGGACAATCCATGCTTCAGGAAAAGCCTCTCGTTCTCGAAATCATCACCTAAGCTATCTTCTAAGACCTCTTTATACAGACCCAGAGTATGCAGGTAATTGAAGCTGTGGTTTTGCCTTCACTAGCGTAGTGGTTACTAATCAGGCTGCTAACCTCAAGGTCGGCAGTTCGAAACTACCAGCTGTTCTGTAGGAGAAAGATGAGGTTTTCTGCTCCCGTAAAGATTTACAGCCTCGGAAACCCTGTACAGGGTGACTATGAGTCGGAACCAACTCCATGGTACTTAACAACAACAACATTCTCTTTGGGGAGTCCTGGTGTAGCGCTGTGGGTTAATGCACCACACTACAAAGCCGTCTGAACTGCAAGGTTGGCGGTTCAAGCTCACCAGCTGCTTCCCTGAAAATACCATGGCAACGGAAAATACCATGACTTGGGTCAAGCGCACCTTAGTTCTCAAAGAAAATCTTTGTTCTTTAACATTGTACAGAGGTCCTTTGCACCAGATTTTCCTACGTAAAAAAATGTCATTTAATTTCTTCACTGCGGCTTTCAACAGTATTGACTGTGGATCTAAGCAAAATGAAGTCTTTGACAAGTCTCTGTTTGTCATGATGTTACTATTCCAGTTGTGAGCATTTTGTTTCCTTTACATAAGGCCACAATCTAAACTGAAGGCTTTCATCTTTGACCTTCATCAGTATTTCAAGTCTTCTTCACTTCCAGCAAGTAATGTTGTGCCATCTGCATATTGCAAGTTATTAATGAGTCTTCCTCCCAATTCTGTGACACATTCTTCTTCATATAATCCAGCTTCTTGAATGATTTGCTTAGCATGCAGACTGAATCAGTATCGTGAAAGAATACATTCCTGACATATATGTTCCCTGATTTTAAACCACTCAGTATCCCCTTGTTCTGTTTGAATAGATGCTCCTTGGTCTATGTACAGGTTCTTCATGAGCATAGTTAAGTGTTCTAGCATCCCTATTCTTGGCAACATTATTCATACTTTGGTATGCTCTGTACAATAGAGAGTAATATACATGAAATTGCTTGACAACCTGCAAAAGACAAGTCATTATGACCACCATCAACATCATGATCTTCAAGACGTCATCACCACTGTCAGATCCATCACGATCACCATCACCACCATCATTACTCTGCATCATTACTGACAGTATCATCACCACAATCTACATCATCAGTGTCTCGGCATCCTAAAGCATTATATGGCTAACACTGGGGACATAAATCGTTTCATTGGGCATATCTGTTGCTTGTTTTTCTGTTTATTTAACTACTAATATATCACAAATAATGAGGGAGAGTCTCGAATAATTTCATCCAATCCTCTAATTCTGTAGATGCATAAATGAGAACTGACAAGCATAGTAAAGGAAATAGCACACTTACATGGTATTGTGGTCACTAAATTCATCATTTCTTATCTGTCTGATCAAAGAAACACTGGTTTCTTAGTCTAGTTCCTCCAATTCAGTATCTGGACACAAAATCCTATTGCTACTATACTTTTTATTACGGAAGGAACCCCCAGGTGTTCTAATCGGTTACACTTTGGGCTGCAGTTCGAATCCACCAGCCAATCACTCCGCAAGAGAAAGATGAGGCCTCCTGCTCCCAAAAAGATTAAAGCCTTGGTGGTTCAAACATACCAGCTGTTCCTATAAAGGGTCGCTGTGAGTCAGAACTGATGCCATGGCACTTAACAACAACTATAAATACTATATTGGGTCACATGGGGTCAGAATTAATTCACTGCACACAACCATAGCCACTTACTGGGGAGTAAAAGCAAGATTCAGGGGATGGGGGAAAGACAACAAAGAAGAAAAGGTAAGTAAAGGGAGTACAGTACCAACCCATCCATGTTGTGCTTGTTAGGTGTCATGGAGTTGGTTCCTCACAGAGGAACTCAAAGACAATCTATGAACAACAGAACAAAACATTGCCTAGTCCTGTACCATCACCACAATTGTTGCTAAACTTGAGCCAATTGTTGAAGCCACCGTATTAATCCATCTTATTGGAGGTCTTCCTCTTGTTTGCTGATTTCTCCACTTTACCAAGCATAATGTCATTCTCCAGGGTCTGATCCTGCCTGATAACATGTCTGACGTATGAGAGATGAAGTCTCACATCCTGGCTTCTAAGGAGTTTTCTGGCTATATTTCCAACACAGATTTATTTGTTCTTCTGGAAGTCCATGGTACTTTTAATGTTACTCTCCAACAACATGATTCAAATGCATCGAATCTTCTAGGGTCTTCCTGATTCATGGTCCAACTTTCATAGTATACGAAGTTATTGAAAATACCATAGCTTGGGTCAGGCACACATTAGTCCTCAAACTGATATCTTTGCTCTTGAATACTTAAAAAAAGTCTTTTGTAGTGATTTTGATACATCATTTGATTTCTTAACTGCTGCTTCCATGAGTGTTGATAAGAGATCGAAGGAAAACTAAGTCCTTGACAACTGCACTCTTTTCTATTTATCAGGGTGTTATTTCTTGGTCCAATTATGAGGATTTTTGTTTCTTTACAATGAGGTGCAATCCATACAGAAGGCTGTAGTCTTTGATTTTCATCAGTATTTTCAGTCCTCTTCACTTCCAGCAAGATTGTATCATTGGTATAACACAGGTTGTTAATGAACCTTCTTCTAATCGTGATGCCACGTTCGTCTTCATATAATCCAGTTTCTAGGATTACTTGCTCATCAAAATGCTTTACTTAATGTTACAGGACTATATTGTGATGCTCTGAAGGGCAGAAACTAAAAACTGGGGTGGAAACAGTTTATCTCTGGATAAACAGAAGGAAAGAACTTATCTGTCAGCCCTTGTCTCCCACTGGTCAATGGTTCAACCCATAGACATTAGCTGTCAATGTCCATCAGCTGTGAATATCCTTCAACAAGCTCAGCATTCAGCAAGAAAAACAGGGCAGGAAGTAAGAGACTCATAGGGAAGACATGAAGCAACATAGAATTTCAACCTTGGAAAGTCAGTTGTCCTATGGAAAGCTGATGGCCAAATGGACGCTGTCCCCTATCAACTATCCAAAAGTCTCCAGAGATAGGTAGGCTACAGAGATGTAAAATGCTGTGCAAGAGATGTCAGACATACCTGGGATGTACTTTGTAGAAATTATCTAGGTTTTATTTAAAACGTGTTTGTATGTATGAGAGAGGTAAATATAAACAGAGAGCGAGAGAGATGGTTTGGTTATTAAAAATCACATACCATCAAAGAATATAATGAAAAAGAGATTTCCTTCCCATCATGTCTGCCAACATACCTGCTCAGTGTAAGAATTAGCATTGCTTCTAATACTTTACTGATCCTCTAGGACTATCCGAAACATACACTATGTGTGTCTGTATGTTCTTCCATTGAAACAACAACAGGCTATACACAGTGTGCTTCATTTAAATTATTTCCACCTGAAATATACCTAGGAAATCACATCATAGCTGAATACTGGAGGCTCCCACCATTTCTTTTCAACGCTCCATAGTATGTTGCTGCATTCAGGTACCACAATTACCGTAGTCTCCATAAATGAATGTTGTTTATTTCAAACAGCACTGCAATGAACACCCTTTGTCTTTACATACATGTAACATTACACTGTAGATCCATTTGTGTTTGTATATGTGTAAAATTAGAATAAAAATGAACGTATGGTTTTATAGTTTTTGTCAAACTGCGCCAGTATTCATTCTCCCCAATAAAATATGAAAATGTTTGTTTATGTGGGGGATTAAAAAAATAACAAAACAAATAAACAAAAAGTAGACTCCTAAGCATAGGCAGAGACTTGCTGAAATACGAATCTTAGGGGAAGATGCTTGGATTAAGTCTTTGTAAGACACTCTTGTATATATGAAGGAGCTTTAAAAAAGGAATGAAAATAGAATGGAATTTTTCCAAAAGCCTTTTAGAATCCCCTTATATCTCTCATATATATGTTGCTGTTGTTAAGTGTCGTAAGTCAGTTCCGACTCACAGCGACCCTGTTTCCATGAGTGGTTGGTGAGTTTGAATCACCTATCTTGCCGTTAAAACTGACCCTGTGGTCTAGAGTTTATCCCACAGTGCTACACCAAGACTACACATACCCACATACATATATATTGTGTTGGTGTTGTTTTTAAGTGTTGTAGAGTCGGTCCCAACTCATAGCGACCCTGTACAGGATTTCCTAGAAGTGGCTGGTGGGTTTGAACCACTGACCTTACGGTTAGCAATTCAGTGCTTATCCTACAGTGCCACACCAGGACTCCTAAATGTTAATGATCCTTCTGCAGCTTCATATATGGAGACTTAGTTACAATGTGACTTGGACAGTCTTTTCAGCGCTGCTCCATGGCCGTGGGTTAACCCCAGCAGGGGCTGATCCCAGGGCCTCACTAACCCATCCAACTGGTAGTAGTGATGGATGGTGTGTACAAAGGGCCGGGACTTAAATCAACTTATGACCTGCATTGGCTGGGAATTCTTTGTTCATGGAAGGTAACTGCAATCCCTTATCCCCATCACGAATGTAGCATGTGTGCGGCCCCAGACTGTATGTTACTACTCAGTCTGGAGTGACTGAATGACACTTATCCCTGTAAGAATTGGGGGGATGCCGACTGCTCAGGGGTCACATAACTAATTAGCATGCCAGAGTCCTGTTTCTTCTAGGAATTAACCAGACACATTGCTCCACTAAGAATGGCCAATATACCACCACCCATGGAATCAAGAAGTAATTATCAGTCTGTCTATCTTGTCTGGTTTGGTATACATACATAGGATAAAGCACTGGAAAGCAAGGTCAGTTTGAAACACAAGGTCAGGGGTTCAAACTTACCAGCTGCCCCTTGGACACCCTATAGGTTGCTAGGATTTGACAGCATTTAACAACATACCTACATATATACGGATATTTGTATATACAAACTCTGGTAGCATAGTGGTTACGAATCAGGCTGCTAACCTCAGGGACAGCA
>NW_006408552.1:21081141-21082387 GCF_000296735.1 Chrysochloris asiatica | reverse complement strand
TGTTAGCTCTTTTACCTCCTCATTTCTTCCATTTGCTCTAACATCTCTATGCTGGAGAGCAAGTTTAAGAGTCTCTTCTGACATCAATTTTGGTATCTTCTTTCTTGTCCTCTTAATAACCTTTGGCTTTCTTCCTGTAAGATATTCTTAATGTCATCCCACAACTCTTCTGGTCTTTGGTCACTAGTGTCTAATTCATCAATCTATTCTTGAGATGATCTGTAAATTCAGATGGCATATGTTCAAGTTCACATTTTGGCTCTTGGGGACTTGCTTTAATATTCTTCAGCTCAGTCTGAACTTGCATAAGAGCAAATGATGGTTTATTCCACAGTCTGCCCCTGGCCTTGCTTTGGCTGACAATAAGGAGCTTTCGCACTGTTTCTTTCCACAGATGTAGTCAATTTGATTTCTGTGTATTCTACCTTGTGAGGTCCATGTGTATGGTGGTCTTCTAATGTCATTTAAACAAAGACATTTGCAATGAAGAAGTCATTGTTCTTGCAAAATTCTATCACGTGATACCCAGCATAGTTTCTATCACCAAGGCTCTATTTTCCAATTACTGATCCTTCCTCTTTGTTTCCAACCTTTTAATTCCAACTGCCAGTAATTATCAAAACATATTGATTGCACATTTGGTCAATTTCAAACTGAGGAATTTGGTAGAATTCTTCAATTTCATCATCACTGGCTTTAGTGGTTGGTGTGTAACTTTGAATAATTGTTGTATTAACTGGTCTTCCTTGTGAGCATATGGATATTAACCTATCACAGACAGCACTGTACTTCAAGATAGCTCTTGAAATGTTTGGTTTGTTTTTTTTTTTTATGATGAATGTGACACCATTCCTCTTCAATTTGTAATTCCAGGCATAGTAAACCATGTGATTGTCAGATTCAAAATGGCCAGTCCAAGTTCTGGTGTGGAGCTGTAGGTTAATGCACTGGACTGCAAAGTCAGTTTGAACAACAAGGTCGGTGGTTCAAACTCGCAGCTGCTCCACAGAAACCCTATACAGGGTTGCTATGGGTCAGAATCAAGTTGGTGGCAGTTAACAACACAACGCTTAGGATATTGATGTTTATGCATTCCATTTCATTTTTTACAACTTTCAATTTTCCTAGATTCATACTTTGTAATCCTGTGTTCTATTAATGGATGTTTACAGCTGTTTCTCTTCATTTTGAGTTTTATCCAATCAGTAAATGAAGATGCAAAAGCTTTACACTATTCACATCATCA
>NW_006408552.1:21076523-21078945 GCF_000296735.1 Chrysochloris asiatica | reverse complement strand
CCATGCAAACTATCACTCAATTCACAATAAAAACTTAAAATATAAAAATAAAATAAATAAGATATAATAAAAATTAAAAATCATTGGTTACTGCTATTACCAGTTGCCGTCAACTTCAATTCACAGAGACCTCAGATATATCCGAGTAGAATTCTGCTCCATAAGGTTTTTAATGGCTGGGTTTTCAGAAGCAGACGCCAAGCCTTTCACCTGAGTGCCTCTGAGTGGAATCAACTTCCAAACTTCTTGTTAAACATCGAGCGTACTATATAATAATTGCTACCATAGGAGTTTAGGAGCTCAGTGGCTCTGTTAGATCAGACAAGGTCAGCGGTTTGCGCTCACCAGACACACCACAAGTGAAACATGAGACTTTCTGTTTCCACAAAGATTTACAGCCTCCAAAACCCTAGACAGGGTCACTATGAGTCAGAACTGACTCGGTGACACTTAACAACTACAACACAGGAGTTTAGGCAAACTGTGATGGAGTATGAGGAAGAAAGGCATCCATCTAACCTATAAAGGAAAGATACAAAAAGAAAAGAACTCTGTAGAAAGAGTAGGACAACCTGATGATGGAAGCGAGAGTAAGGTATCTGTGAGAACTCTAGTACACTGGTGTCTGAGTCCCATAACTCCTCATGTGAAATAGGGCTACTTCCTCCCTTGGTGCCGTCAACATACTCTCAACGCATCAGCCAGAATAAGACCGTTAAAACATAAAGTCAGCGATGTTCCTCTGTACAAAACCCTCCAGTGTCTTCCCACCTCACTCAGAATCATATCCTGAAACCTTCCCATGATCTTCCATTCTTACACGATCTGCCTCCTTGGCATTCCTCAAGCCCATGAGGCAGTCTTCCAGTCTTGGCATTTGCTGTTTCCTTTACCTAGAATGCTCTCTCGCTCTAATAGCTGCAAGCCTCACTTCTTCACCTCCATTTTGTTCACTACTGTTCTCTCATCTTTTCTCATAGGATTTCATTTACCTATGTATTCTATGTGTAAACTCCACAGGGCTTAGATTTTGTTTTGCATTCTGTGATTCCCAGCTGCACCGCCAAAGTCTAGAGTTGTGCTGATACCTAGAAAGCACACAAGAAATCATTTCTGAATTAATGAGTGATCAACTGAATCCTAGAAAAGCTGGGCTCAAACATTAACAATAATTGTGAGGCAGTGTTTCATTCTGTTGTGCAAGGGGTCACCAGGAGTTAGCAGTGCCTAACAAGAAGCAGCAGCAAGGCTGTGGAGTTGTGAAGGATATTGGCAGGATCCATGAAAAAATCAGAAGATGAGGTAAACAAACAAACCAAAAAGGTAAAGTGGGTGCAAGACAGCAAGGCATGTTCCTTCTAAAGTTGCATTGATGGCAACAAGAGTTTCACTCTTCTATGTAGAGACATCAATGTACTGAGTCGATAGAGAAACTCCACCCTATTTGGGGGGTGGGGGTGGCGGCAGGGTAGTCCAGTGTTTGAAGCCTATCTATGGTGCAGTTTTAGCTCTCGAGTGCTGCTTTAACAGAATGCCATACGTGGATGGCTGTAACAGACAGAAATCGATTCTCTCAGTGTTGGAATTGAGGGCACCAGCTAGGGGGATATTTTTCTATGTCGGCTCGGTGGAAAGGGTCTTGTCTTCTTTCAACATCTATGGGTCCTGTGTCCCTTGAAGATCTCCATGTGTCTTGGTATGATTTTTCTCCTGGGTCTAGGAGATTCTCAGAGCAGAGACCATGGGCGCAAAACATGCATTCAACTCCCAGCTCTTCTTTCAGTAAGTCCCTCTGAACTATACTCAATTGGCCAATCTCTTTCATGTTCCCAAAAAGAATGACTCAAGATACATCCTAATCCTGTAGATTGTATCCTGCTCATTAGCATAACCGCTACTAACCCCGCCTCATTAACATCATGAACCACTGCCATGGAATTGATTTTGACTCACATTGACCGTGTATAGGGTTATTGAGACTGTAGATCCTTACAGATTGGGCAGTCTCATCTTTCTCCCAAGGATCAGTTAGTGGGTTTGAACTGCAGACCTTGTGACTAGTAGTCCAGTGCTTATCCATGAAATACAGACTTATAACACAAAGGATAGGATTTATTACACAAAGGATAATTACATCAGATCACAAAATGGAGAATAACTACCTAATACTGAGACTCATGGCCAGCCAAATGGACACATATTTTGGGGGCACACAATTCGAACCTTAACAGATGCTCAACAGGATTCAGTGGCACTTCCAGACTAAGACAGACTAGGAAGAAAGGCCTGGTGATTTAGGTTTGAAAATCAGTCATTGAAAATCCCATGAATTACAGCAGTCTGCTCTGTAACCAAGCATGAAGGTGGGATAAGACAGCATTTTCTTCTGTTGTACATGGGGTCACCATGACTAGTGGGCTAA
>NW_006408552.1:21072986-21075538 GCF_000296735.1 Chrysochloris asiatica | reverse complement strand
CAAGATGGCCAAACTTCAGACATATTGTCTGGAGGGACCAGTCGCTAGAGAAGGATATCATGTTTGGTAAGGTGGAGGGTCAGAGAAAAAGAGGAAGACCCCCAACGAGATGGACTGGCATAGTAGCAGCATCAAGGGGCTCAAGCGTGGCAGCAGCAGTGAGGTTGGCCCAGGATCAGGAAGTATTTCGTTCTGCTGTGCATAAGGTCGCTATGGGTCGGTACCAATTCGATGGCACCTAACAACAACAACAATATACATGACAAATATGTAACTGTGATTGTTGTTGTTAAGTGCCATCGAGTCAGTTCCTACCCATAGCGACCCTGTATAGGGTTTCTTGGGAACAGCTGGTGAGTTTGAACTGCTGACTGTGCGGTTCAAACCAATTTTGCAGTCCAGCGCATTAACCCACAGTGCCGCACCAGGCCTCCGTACCTGTGATGGGGGTATGCAAATCTGGGAGGCTTTGTTTTTTATATTTTGTTGCTAAAAATTGAATCAGAACTAGAAAAGGCATGACTTAGTCACATAACATGTCTCAGTCAACTATAGAGGCTTAGGAATGATACAATGGAAGAAATTGTAGAACTGTGACATTATTGAAACCACCAGCAAAAAGGTGACACTAGAAAAGAGTTGAAGACAATGAGTGAAATTCTGTGGGCAAGAGCTCAAGCTGGGGAGAAATGGGAATGTGTTGGATACGTAAGTCTTAGAGTCTATGGAGTGCAGTACCAGACCATGGCTTCTCTTACGTGCAGGATCTTAGCAAGTGGGACTAAGCTGAGCATTCGAAGACTCAGATTGTCTCTTTCCCAGGCCTTTGCATCATGGTAGAGAAGAATCCCAAGCATATGAGCAGGATGAGCAAGTCAACAGGAGAACCAGCCTTATTGTACCAGCATTACAAAGGTCATGTCTCCGCACTGGGGAAGCAGCTTAACTTCCTTGTTAGCATTTCAAAACAAAGCTCACCAAGTAGGCATGACCCTGCAGAATCCAGAGTTCAAACCAGGACTTCGAACTCATTTCTCATTCTGATAATAAACACTAGACTAGAATTGTGTCAGGAGTTCAAGGATAAATGGCTTTCATCATAAAGAAACAGGATCTTGTGGAGAAACATAACAAAAAATAAATAGATTCGTTATCATAGCAAAGAAAAGTAGGCAAGTAATTCTCCGGGGAAGTCACTGCAGAAGGCTTCTCAAGAGGAAGTGTTATCAGAGCTGGGTTTTGAAGGATGCATAGGAGTTCACTGTTGGAAAAGAGGAAGAAGGACATAGCTGGATAAGCAAAGAGAGCATGCCAAGGCAAAAGAAAGAGTATAAACTATCTGAACACCAGGGAAGATATTTAGTGTAAAGAGACTATGAAGTGCATGTGGGAGGGAGGGGTAAAGTGGGTTACCTTTCGAGACAGTTGGAGATGGAGCCGCAGGGATTATAAAGGTATTATGATGCATGATAAGGGGTTTGGACTTGGTTCCGTGCATAATGGGTAGTCTGTACAGGTCAGCAAGTAAACAGATGTGGCTACTGAACTAGTGTCAAAAGGGCTTTCCCCACCGAACTGTGTAAGAAGTGCCCAGTGTTTTTTAAGGACAGATCAGAGTCACTTCATCCAAAGAACATTCTTCAGTCATGTACTGCCGCCTTCTTTTATGGGAGAGCAAGAGACAGGCACCAGCTGCTCATTCTGCAGACACACGCCACCACTCATTGTCCACATTCATTCTGGAGAATCCTCAATATTAATGCCCTGCATTAATAAGCTGGGGGCACTATGTGAGCCATCCTCCAGCACATCAGACAGACAATGCCATCAAGATTCTCCTAGAAAAAAACAGAACAAAATGTGCTTCTGTGCTCCTGCTGCTGGAACTCTTGATGGATCAATCTGCCAGTTCACAAACTATACAGAAATGTGGTGGGGGAGACAACAGCTCGGTCACCAAGGCCCCTGAATAAATAACACCCTGGTTAGTCAGTGCTAAAAGAGAAATATCTGGGATGCGTACTCTTGCAGAAAAATAAAATAAACCAACCAGATATTGAGCTATGAGCCAGGATATTATGCAGTGAAGGTCTCTATATCCCTTAAATTTCGCATTGCCTGAGAAAGGGGCAGTACGTAAAGAGTACACTACCATACACAAGCCAACTCGACTGTCAACCACTGTCCTCCCATCAAGAAGATTAATTAAGAAGTGCACAACTAATACATCATCTAGGGCTTGTGTGAGCAGAAGACGTAGTCCTGTGTAGGAACAGGAGACACGGCTGTGGGGCTCACTATATGTCAAGCACTGTTCTGGGCATTTCAGGCATATTCTATCACTTCATCCTCATAATGAGGTAGGAGCTATTACCATCTTCACCTTTTAGATGAGGAAACTGAAGGACAGAGACACGGAGTAACTTTTCCTGTGTCACACAGGTCATAGACAACAGAGCTGGGAATGAAACCCAGGAAGTTGACTGAAAGCAGAGAATACCAGAAAGATGTTTACCTGTGCTTTATTGACTGCGCAAAGGCTTTCGGTTGTG